>NC_026485.1:621361-676520 GCF_000328475.2 Mycosarcoma maydis
ACACACACACACGTTTGGCCGTTACTCGCTACGTTCTTTCTTTGCGCATTCATCTTGCACTTGTATCATCTCAGCAATTTCGGTAATTTTCTGCAAACGCAATCCACATCGCAGTCCTCGTCATGATCTCGTAAAGACTTACTACTGAGGAAAATAGGTGCAGATAATGGGACGTTGTCGGGAGTACCAGTCTGCTTCTTTATAAACAGATATACTTAAATTGACAACATGGAGGAAGAGAAGTAAGGTGCATCTAGGTACAGGTGCGATTGAAATAGATCGGGAACATTGCCGTAGTTGCGAGCATTATTTATTCGGATCCGATCAAGCCAGGTCTGCTTATCTGACCCTTATTATGTTCCAGCCTGTTAGACCGGCCTGTCTGCTCTCCAGCACCTTGTTCCGTCGGAGCGCATCTTTCAGCAACTACCGCTTGATTTTCAGTTGTGGCGTAAAACTCAACCGTAAGATGATGACATTCTTTACGACTATGAAAGGAGTCGTGAGTGTGTGAATCGTAAATCGTGAATGTGGAGCTGACTTGCGTGATTTGAGTGATATTCAGTGAACAAACGAGATCGGGTTGAGAGAAGCCCGATACATTTGCGGTTGACGTCGCGTGGTCAAGGATCGGCGCTGAGTTAGGTTAGTTTTTATTAAGAGGGGAAACAGATTAACCGCGGCGGCACCAAAGTTTTTGTCTTTGTTCTAGGGGCGGGAAGCGAAAATTACAGAAGGGAGGGTTTGGATTCACGCTCCATGATTCACAATTCACGATTTCTGTCTCTGCTGAGCAAGTTTTCAAGCTCGGTTGAGGCTTTTGACAGGGACGATAATCACAAGTGACGCTCTATGGTGCGTTTCGTGTTTCAGTCGGTCTTGCCGGTTGTCGGTTATCAGTCGAATCTGATCTACAGCAAAGCGGCGACGTCGCGCGTCGCCCACTTCGTTCGGTCACGCCATTCACGATTCGATGCAAGCAAACCGCACTTGGACATGATGGTAAGCGAGGAGCAGAATTAGCTTTCATCGAATCAGGAACATCCCAACAACAGGACCGTCGTGGACATGCTTCCGAGTCTCGGTAGGGCCACAACCAAGAAGCAATAGTTTTTTCTCGCTCTTGTACCGAACCGCAGGACAGTCACCACTACAAGAGTGGCGCCATCACCTTCGTGTAACGTGGTTCGGATCGGCGTCCGAACTTGCCTGGTTCGCCAGGCCAAAGAAAAAATCAAAAATTGGAAAGAAAAAAATAACAATAATAAAATCACGAATCACGAATGATGATTGAAAGAGAGAGAGGTGCCAGGGCTCACACATCCAACAACGCCTTGTGGCTCGTTCACGTTGGGTTCGTCCTATTGGGCGGAAATGTCGTGATTGCTTGCATCAACGAACACAACGAAAGCGCATGCGTGATGGTGGATCGCCCATGAATGCCCTCTCTAAATGCACAGATACTGTACATGATTCGACCCTGTAAGAATAAGTCTTGCTTTCATGCACCAAATGGCGCCATGGTTCACCAACCTCTTTTCTTTTTTTTTTTTTTCCCTTCCTTCTCTCTCGCTCGCCTTTCCCGACGAATCAAGGGATATGTGACATTGGCGTGGAGGGAGTCGGAGCTCCCGTGTGGTTTCATACTCTTGTCGCTACGACAGTCTCGCCCCAGCGCAAGTCTCATTCGGCCACACTTGCATGCTACTGGAGAGCCCAGGATTGCGCACTACCCGAATCGAGATATAACCAAGCGTATTCTTCGCGGCCAAGCTTACTACTACCACCTATCCCGACCTCCTTCTACTCTTTTCTCTGAAATTCTGCGCGGATCTGTCAGACAATTGTTCTGTCAGGAGGAGAGCTTTTCATCATGTCCTCCCCCAAGCAGTCGTTCGAGAACGAGGGCATCGCCACTGTGTCCAAGACCTACCCTGTTGCAGCTCCCGATACCGACGCCGATGCATCCAAGACCACTTCGGTCCACGAGGGCAATGACGCCAAGTCTCGCAGCAATGCTTCACCGTTTGAAGTGCCTGTCGGTCAGGCTGGTGTCGGGGCTGTCTCGCGAAAGCTCAGCTCGCGCCACATCCAGATGATCGGTATCGGTGGTGGGATCGGCACTGGTCTGTTTGTCGGTTCCGGTATCGCGCTTGCCAACGCCGGTCCCGTCGGAGTTCTGCTCGCCTACATCATCACGGGTATGACCATCTTTGGTGTCATGGAGGGTCTCGCCGAAATGTCGTCGTACCTCCCTGTCAGTGGATCTTTCATGCATTTTGCAAGCCGCTTCGTTGATCCCTCGCTCGGTATGGCGCTTGGATGGAATTACTGGTGGTGCTACGCCATCGGTTGGGCGTCGGAACTCTCGGCTGCATCTGCCGTCATTGGCTACTGGAACGCCGATATCAACATCGCCGCTTGGATCTCGATCATGATGGTCGTCGGTGCCCTGCTCAACTTTGCCGGTGTCAACATCTACGGCGAGTCGGAAGTGGTCACCTCCACCATCAAGCTGCTCGCCTTCATCATGCTGATCATCTTTGGTCTCGTCATCGACCTCGGCGGCGGACCCAAGCACGATCGACTCGGTTTCAGGTACTGGAAGGACCCTGGTGCTTTCAACCAGTATAATGGCATTCAAGGTGCCGAAGGCAGATTCCTTGGCTTCTTCAGTTCCTTCTTAAATGCTGCCTTTACCTACGTGGGTACCGAAACGGTGGTTCTTGCTGCAGGAGAGGCCAAGAATCCCACGACTCAGATCCCAAAGGCTGCTAAGCGAGTTCTCTACCGCATCCTATTCTTCTATATCCTCGGCATTGCCATCATGGGCCTGATTGTGCCATACAACGACCCCGGTCTCAAGAGCGAGGGCTCGTACACGGGAGCTTCCCCTTGGATCGTGGCCATGAACAATGCTGGCGTACGCGTTCTTCCCCACATATTTAACGCGGTTGTGCTGATTTCAGCTTTTTCAGCAGGTTCTTCGTACGTCTACGTTGCGAGCCGAACGCTGTATGCGCTGTCACTGGACCGACAAGCGCCCGCTGTGTTTAACCGGGTTGATCGCCGAGGTATCCCGTATGTCGCCGTGCTCCTCTCTTGGCTCGTCGGTGCGCTTTCCTACCTGGGCATCTCTTCGGGAGGAGGAACCGTCTTCTCCTGGCTCTCTGCGCTCTCGGCTGTGGCTGGCCTGTTCGCGTGGGCTACGTGCTGTTACTCGTACCTTCGATTCCGCAAAGCGCACGCTTTGCAAGGCTATGATCGCTCAGAGCTCCCGTACCGCGCGCGCTTGCAACCGTACGCGAGTTGGTTTAGCATTATCGTGTGCGCAATAGTGATTCTTTTCTCTGGCTGGAGCGTTTTTCTGACCGGGAACTTCAGCGCCAGCGGGTTCCTGTCGAGCTATCTCGGCATCCCGGTCTTCTTCGTCCCCTGGATCGGCTGGAAGCTTTGGCACAAGACAAAGCTCGTCAAACTCACTGAGGTCGACCTCGACTCCGGCAGATTGAGCAGAGACGACGAACCTCCAGAGAAGATTCCTACCACTGTCTGGGGCAAATTCATCGCTTGGCTCTTCTAGTTTTCGTGTTTTCACCGTCAACACGCTCTTGCAGCTCGCCGAGTCCATCCACCATTCTTCCTATACGATTCTCGCGCTCGCGCTCGCGCCCGCTCTCGCTCGGAGAAACATGCCGCCAGCTTTCCCGCGACTAGTTGCTTCAAAAAGAACTCGTCGGACCCATTCAAAATACGGTCGGTGACCAACGTTGCCACCATTACCGCCGTCTCGACTTCTGCTTCTGTATTGCTTCTGTATTAATATCACGTTTGCTCAACGACATATTATGGTTGTTCATATATCACGTTTGCTCAATGACACATTATGGTTCTTCATGAAGTCTTGTGAGTCGTGCGTTGTCCTTGGAGCTGATGATTATACGAACGGATATCAGTCGTGATATGCTGCGGTGTGTGCTGCTGAACGGACGCCAGAACGCGTACCTGTGGGAGGAGCGCCTTTGCGCGTAGCGGATCTATGAATATACACGCCCTCGTCCTCGCCATCGTCTGCATCGTGCGTGTCAATGCCGTTGCGTATATGCTGACGCGCGGGAGCTACAGCGTAGGCGCCACTCAACGCCTCACCGAGAGCAGCCGAAGAGCTGCTACCCTGTGGACCCGAGACGCCGTCTGACCAAACGCCTAGATCGGGATCTCGATCATCGCTCGGCGCGTCGCGGTCGCGGTCGCGGTCGATACTGGTGCCATCGTTTCTCGAATCCGCTGTTGGTGGTCGCTGCGCCGAACAAGTCGTCCGTGATGTTGCGCGCGTCATGAGCGAAGACTTGCGTTTGCGTAACGACAAAATCAGCGGTTCGGCTTTGCTGAGCGCGCGAGTGCGAATTAACCTTGTCGCTGAAGCTGCATCGTTGGACAACCCAAGTCGAGGCGCACCCAACGCGCTCGTTGTAGCACTAGCCACCCCCGTCGCTGACTCCAAATCATCCGCTTCAGTCACATCTGGCCCGCCTTGCTCCATCCTCTGCTTCGGAATAGGCAACCATAGCTCCGGTAGAATCCCCGTGATCGCAGGATGCCCGTATCGCCTGCGTCCCGTGTTGAGCACTCCTGGGTAATATCCGGCTCCTGGTGGCTCCCGATAGTCCGTCTTGGTATCACGTTGCGCCACAAACAGCGTCTCGTCCTCTTCATCCGGACTGTACCGAGCTAGCGCTAGCTTGGTAAACGCCGGATCGATCTTGTGGCTCGGATCGAGCGACAGCAGTTGCTTGCTTCGACTGCTACTCGGTGTCACAGTCCCTGATCGACCTCCATTCCCACCGACAGCATTAGCAGCAGACGTATCCGTACTCACCACACCCTGCCCCACTCCCACTTCAGCTCGCACCACTCCAGGAGGTCCGTTTTGCGCCAACTCGGCAAGTCGAGGATCCACCTCTCTCTCCTTCAACACTTCCACCACACTGCTCAAGTTGACGTGCTCCGTCAACGGTCCGAACGTCGTCTCCAAATGACCGTTGAACCAAAATGTAAACACAATCAACGGCAACAGTCCCGTACTCATCCACAATTCCTTCCTAACGCTGAACAGCGAAAATTGGAAAATGTGGAAGAGTACCAGCGCCCAGATGCATCGAGATGCCGAAATCGGCCATGCCTGCCCCTGCGACTCGTACGGCTTGTAGAAGACGTAGAGCAACTTGTACTTGTTGACCACATACGCGATGCCAAAGTAGACCGTGCCGAAGATCACGATCAGCGGCGAGACGATCGAGTAGAGGATGCACAGCGTAAAGATCAGCAGAGCTTGTGGGTAGACGTTGCCCATAGCAAGAGTAGGCGGTGCGTTGAGTTCGGCAAACTCACGCGGTGTGCGCGTAAGAAACACCCGGTAAAAAGCGCGCAGGATCAGCGTGGGCAGTTGCAACAACTGCAGAGGTTGAAGCGCGATGCCTTGCAAGATGACGTACGAGAGCGAAAAGAAGCGTGCTTTGGGCAACGACGCTGCGAGCTTGTCGATCACTCGCATCGGATTCTCGGCGAGCTCCTGTAGAACTCCCCAGGCCGTGGTAGCGATCAAAAAGATAAATACCACTGAAACCATGAGGAAAAGATAGTACTTTTTCAGCAGACTGTATTCGACCAAACTTCTCGCTTTCAGGCCCTGCAGGTACGAAGAGTACTCCAATACGAGCGGTAGTAAGGCGTTGAAACCGATCACAACGAGCGATGGCAAATTGTTCTGCACCAACGCTCGCAGCCTCTGGTCCGTATCGAGAAGCCTGTCCAGCCAAGGCGCGTACTTTTTGATGGCACCGGGTGAGACAAAGCTGGCAAGAAAGACGAGTGGTGGAATGTAAAACACGAGCACAGCCACCATGAAGATCGAGACGAGCACTTGGCGCACCCTGCGGTCATTGTTCGAGAGATCAATGTTGGACCAGATGATGTCTCTAGGTTCCTGAGCCATCGAGGTTGCACAGTAAGCGGGCATCGGGTAGTGGACCGTCTGCGATGCAATCTGAGCACTGGCAGCGCTCTGAAAAGTGACGAATCCAACGTTGCCACCAGGAAAGCGGCCCGTCTTTCGTCGACGTCGTACCGCACGATCGACAGCGTGAAACTGGCGAGTCAGCTCGTCGATTGCGTCGACCTTTTCGCTGAACGGATTCCACCACTGCTTACGCATGGTAGGACGTGGGTGGTGAGTGCGAATGGTGTCTGCTCCCGTGAAGACGGTGTTGGATGCATTGCCGCCTAGCAGATGGCTGTGTTCATGATCGTCTCTCGGTCTCGCCTGCGAGCGATCACCATCATCAACACTGATCCTAACCAGGTCATCGGAGTCATGGGAAGACAGCAGATCGTCGTGGTTGGCACCTGCAGCAAGAAGCATGATTTTTTCAGGGTCGTAGCCATCAGCATCGGTTGGATTGCCGAGCCAGCGCACCCAAATTTTCTCGAGCTGTTGGAGCGCATTAGATCGCAACTTGAGCAATCTCGAGAGACCTTCGGTATTGCGAACCACGGCGGTAGACTCGACGGGCATGTCCATGTTCTCGAAATATTCTGCAAGCGCCTTTTCGTCGCGCAGATGAGCGGGAAGGTCGCGAATCTCGACCGTGCGCGCAGGAATGGATTCCACAATCTCGAGGATATAGAGCTGACGCGAGCGGACGAAGCGCTGGTAGTTGATCCAAATGGCGCGCATGGCAAGAATGGTGAAGAGATAGGTGGAGAGGAGATGAGTTGCGTGGTAGAGCTGTGCCTGTGCAGGCTTGGCTGGGAGCGGCAACTGAGGCAGTGGCTCCTCTGGGGCCTCGTGCTTGTTCTTGAGCGAGTTAAAGATGAGCTGTGTCCAGACTCCGGTGACGGTGTCTCGAGCGCTGAACGGATCGGTGGCGTTGTCTCTATCCTCTGCCGGGCTTACACCGTCCAACACACCGTTCTGCCAGTAGTTGACGGGCATAAGCACGAGGATGCTCCAACAGCTGAGGCTGAAAAAGAGCCAGAAGCCCATTTTTAGGAAGCTGAGCAGGATCGCAGCGTCCATGCCGACTGTCTGCAAGATGCGCATCTCTTCAGTTTTGAGTGTCGGCATGATCCACCCAAAATAACCAACATCGTGACCGTCGTCGAGCGGAGAGAAGCCCTTTAGCTTGGTGCGTGGTGCAAAGAGGGCGGCATTGCGGCGGCGCACAAAGACAAAGATAAAGAAGGAAGCGAGGCCGATAAAGATGGATAGCGATAGCTGCTGCGAAAACCATGGGCCTTCGAACGCTCGTTGATTAGGGAGGGGAATGGCAGGATTGTCGTCTGAGCCATTGTTGCCGCCGCCTGCGTGAGGATTGCCATGATTCCAGTCGATAGTGTCGTTGATGACGGCTGCTGCAGCTGTTGACGTCGCTGTAGCTGCTGCTGCCACAGCTGAGCGGGTATATGTGTAGAGGTCAAAGGGCATCTGTTCGACGTCGATCATCTTGGCGGATGGGTACCGTTGCACCGTCGATTCTGGTGCAGAGACTGTGCAGATGTTGAGTAGAAGGCGCTCTAGCACCAAAGCTTCAAATGACAGCCATGTGAATGAAAACGTGAACGGGAAAGAAGCTCGAAGCAACGTGGTTCGGCGATGATGATGGTGAGAATCACAATCGTGAATCGTGAAATGTACAGCAGGACCGTGGACAACAACAACTCTTCGCCAGAATCACGAATTGTGAATAAATCGAACCTCTCACCTCCACACGCACGCAGCCAAGCACGAAGCCATACATCACAGCATAACTAGTTAACTTCCTTAGTTACGTTAAGTTAGTTAAGTGAACGTAACGTGAAACTACAGTTACTTGACTGTGATGCACACACTCGTCACTGCCGCTTGCTTCTCGTAGCAAGCACAAAGAATTTGATTGGGATTCGTGAATTCTGGACCATCAGTCACGAGTCGTGAATAGTAACGGTAAGTAACAATTGCCTTTGCTTCACGTCGACCAGCATGCTCGATAAAGAGATCGATGCAATTCATACTCAGCCTGTACAAACTCATTGGAGCGACTCGTGCGACCAGAATGTGAATGTACTCGAACGCCGCAATCAATCGCGAAGCGACTCGTGTGACCAGAATGTGAATGTGCTCGAGCGCCGCAATCAATCATGGATCGCGAATCGCGAATGCTTCCATGGATGTTGTACGCCGTCAGGCCAAATTGCAACTCCGATGCATCTTTTCCATCCAGAGCCATTCACGATTCCTAATTCAAATGTCAGTGATGAAGTCACTATACAACTGGTTCGACAAATTATATACTTCTGTTGATAACCAACTTCCATCTAAGGACGCTTTGGTGGAGTGGTTAACACGTATCCCTGCTATTAAGCATTTCGTTTATCGAAGGGAAGGATATCCTCTTTGAGGGCGTGAGTTCGAATCTCACAGGCGTCGAATTTTTGGCGGGGGATTGACGGTGACGACGTCAATTTTTTGCCGACGACGTCAAGGAGCCCGACATACGATTGCCGACGATGAGGGGTACCCCTCAACCCTTTTTGGGCGAGGATCGACTGAGCCGTTGTGGAGTTGCGATTTCGAGAAGTTGGGGTGTCCCCTCTCGCGAGGAAAAACGTCGTCTCGGCCTCTGGAGGTGGCGACAGCGATGTTGATCAGGCCTGTCCTGTCCATTGGCCTGCGCCGCCTTGTGCTGGTCGCCACTTCGAAAGAAACAACGAGATCGATTCGAAAGAACCACGACCGACCTTGGGACCGAAGCTGCAAGGGCGAAGAAGATTCATTGCAAAATTGTGCTGTAGTCGAACCCTCGCCAACCCTCCCCGCGCTGCGGTCCCAAACCCTTCCGACCCCTTCGAGTTCAGGACGGCCTTGCGACCACCATGGACCTTCCCAACCCAAGAAGAACGAGCTGGTTAGCTATTCAGACCACCGAGACAGCTTCGACCCAAGACCCAACCAAGAGGTACCGGCGTGGCGACATGCGACGGAGAAAGCTGGATTACTCGAGCTGTCTGGTATGCAAATCACGTCGAGACAGCAACGTTGGTGACCTCCAGAACGAGGAAAGCGATGGTATGTTTTGGGGTGTCGATATTGATACCCCCTCACGCCTGATGTACGGTATATATACTTCCCACCTCGTCGCCATCTGGCTGGGCCACGTACTGCCCACATGCCTGGGGAACGACTTCCAGGCATCACGCCTGAGTCCCCAGTGACTCAGCTCAACGACTTCCAGGCACTTCGTCTGGGGAGCTTGGACCTCCTACCACCATAGTAAAAACACGCAAGCCCCCTGTGACTCAGCTCGGCTCAGCTCAGCCTTGCGCCTTTCGTCTCTGGTGTATGATTGGCACTCGGACGAATTGACAGGCTCACAATACGATGGACTACGCAAAGCATCAACAAACGGGTCCTCGCACGTCGAGGAGCCCGACGTTGCTACCTGCGATGTCTAGCTCCAGGCTGAACTCATCTGGACCAACAGGACAACCCAGCACACTACTGTACCCTTTCCTTTGAGGAGTTCAAAGCACGCATCCAGTACAACATCCAGTACAACAAACATCGGCTACCTAGCTTCGAATCAAGACCATCTCACGTTCTCAAATGGGGTTGCAAAATGTACACCCCTTCTCGACCCGTTGCTCTTCAGCATTCCTGCCCGGTACCTTGACCAGTGGCGACCCTTGCTGCACCGCTCGCGAACTAGAAGAGCAGAATCCACTCGACAAACCCACGAACAACCTTAGGACGGAAGCTGCAAGCGCGAAGATCTTCTATTTTCTATTCACGATTACGCAGTTTGCTGTACTTGAACATTCGCCACCTCCTCCCATGCACAGTCCTACACCAGCCATCGTCCCATGCGTGACGCCCCTTGAGCATCTAGGAGAGACGTACCAACTTTACTTCCAGTCGTGGTGAGAGAGGCTCGACGCCAACAGAAATCGTCTGAATCGACGATTCACGATGGCGGGGCTGCGACTGTGGGGCTATGTTGCAGTCACAGTGCTGTACAGTATTTTGTGTGCGCTTTTTCGTGCTTCCTTTTAAACGGTATATTTGTGATTTAGATCAACTCTGGATTTCCAATAAATTAAGTTACTCTGACTGAAACTCACGATTCGTGAGAGCCAACAAGCAACTTTCCGACCCAGACCGATCAACATTCACGATTCACGATTCACTCACGACTATTCTCATTCACGATTGAATGGCTATGAATGTTCATACTTGGCCCGCGAAGCTGGCTCAGACCTACGCTTCTCAGATACACACACTCGCTATGTGGATTGCTAATCTATCTCGACATTGGATGCAAAGCAGGGGAGTGTGCGAGGGACACCCATTGCAGAGAGATGCACGATGGGTTTTTAGGGTATGTTATACCGCCAAACACATTCGTGATTCTGACGAGTCGTGAGCGTGGAGTGGAGGCACAGGCGTGAGGACAAACTCGAAACTCAACCTCACAGCCGTCCACCATTACGGTCATCGTCGACTTGCAACCTGCTTTCGATTGCTGTTGATGTGGGCAGTAAGCTGTGCTCTCAGTTAGCTGTGATACACACTCCTGTGGCAGTTGTCTGCAAGACTCGACGCTGTTGTGCGCAGTGCATCGACGCTGTCTCGTGCGGCAAGATGAAGGCCTACAAAGGTATGCTCTTGACCTGGTAAGTGCCTTCTGCTTCCAACAGCATCTCGCGCGTCTCAGCCAAAGCACTGAAACATGTCTTGATTCCACCTTGTTGCATTCTATAACACGACAGCGATGCAGCAGTGAAGCAGCTCATCCTATCATTGGACGAACGCAATCGGTTCATCATCATGGACCTCGATGAAACGCATCTGCTCATCTCCCCGGATCGCATCGACTGGCTACGAGCTGAACTTGAAGTAGAGGTAAGCCCCGATTCACCCGTACCGACACTTTCTTTCCAACATTCACCTTGCATGTTCAAAAGCTGATCAAGCGCAATCGTTCTTGAATCCTTGATGCGAAACAGCTCGAGAAGAATACGTATACGCTCGAACCATAGCATTCTGCCAATCAACCTCAACAGACGCCTTTCAACACAAAGCTACATCTACAAGTCTGCAGCTGCAAGTCAATCTCGCTCTACAGGCAACACCCGTGCCTATCATGCATCGCCGCAACTCCACAGCCCCAATTAGATCTCACCACATCTACCTATATACCCACATCTTCGCACACCAAAACGGCAACTTCATCCAAACTTAGCATGTCACAACACACCTCAGCACCACATATAGCACGGTCACATGAGCAAGAGGAGGAGTTAGATGATGGATGATGAGAGTGATGGATGATGAGAGTGATGATGGATGATGAGAGTGATGATGGATGATGAGGGTGATGATGGATGATGAGAGTGATGGATGATGAGAGTGATGATGGATGATGAGAGTGATGGATGATGAGAGTGATGGATGATGAGAGTGATGGATGATGATGATGGATGATAAGAGTGAAGAGAGTGATGCGTGTAGGACGTGCGAGGGCGGTTCAGGCTATGTGATAGTGGATGGCGTTAAAGTAGGGTACGGAAGACGGGGTACGGAAGGCGTTCGATCTGGAGAGGGAGTGTTGTGTGCAGATCGATGACGGAGGACAAAGTGAGACATGGCAGGGTGAAGTGGAACTTGCGGCTAGCTCAAGCTGATGCTGTGTACCGTGCAGGCAACAGCAAAAGCGGGCGAGCACTGCGGAGAAAGAGCAAGCGATGAGAGGCAAAAGGACATACAGCTCGTGACGCTCGTCTATGAATGGCAAATGCCAAGAAAGTCGACTTCTGCGACTCACTAGGACGCTGATCCACGAACCGAAGTGAAGCGGGCGCTCAAGTAGGATACAGAAAGCCGAGGCGACGATCTAGCGTGTTGCGCTGTGCTAGATCGGGTCAATGGATAGACGACATTGACTATTGCGCAGGTACACCACCGTGCGGCCCGCCCCGCCCTCCTCCTCCTCCACCCCGACCACCGCCGCCTCCACTCCGGTGCCTGTGCGGGACGGTGTTAGTAAAGTTTTGATTCAGCGGAATAGCAGCCGCATGCATGGCCTGCTGACCTGGCGGAATCACTGGCCTTCCCTCCTGCTTGTTGCCATTCTGGTTGTTGCCCTCAGCCTCCTGAATGAGCGAAGGCGCAACATACAACCTCTTGTCAATGTTGCTGGGAATGGGCTGGATCTCGGTACCCAGCTCCTGCTCGATGCGGTAGAGATTGAATCGATCTTCGTACGTGATGAGGTTGATGGCGAGACCGAGGTGGCCGAAACGGCCGGAACGACCGATTCGGTGAAGATAGGTTTCGGCGTTCTTGGGGAAATCAAAGTTGATAACCACGTTGACGGCCTGGATGTCGATACCTCGGGTAAGCAAGTCGGAGCAGACCAGGTTACGGCAGGCACCGTTGCGGAAATCGTGGAAGACTCTGTTTCGGTGCGCTTGGAGCATCTTTGCGTGCGAGTAGAAGCAGCTATAGCCAAGCTCGGTGATCTTCTTGGCTAGCAATTCGACACGGTTGGTCGAGTTGCAAAAGATAATCGACTGGTTGATCTGGAGCTTGGAGAAGAGAGTGTTCAGACAATGCACTTTCTGTCTTTCTTCGACAAAGGCATAGTACTGTGTAACACCGCGCAGCGTGAGCTCGTCCATGAGGTTGATCTCGTAGGGCTTGACCATGTTGCGGTCCTTGAAATCCTTGACGATGAGTGGGAACGTGGCCGAGAAGAGCATGACTTGCCTCTCCTTGGGGAGAAAGCTGAGCAGCTGCTCCATGACTGGGGTGAATTCGGGTGACAGGAGCTTATCGGCTTCATCCATGACGAAAGTGGTACATTGACTGAGATCGGCGACGCCCTTGCCGGCCAGGTCGAGGATTCGACCGGGAGTACCAACAAGCAGGTGAACCGTCTGTCCGAGACGGAGAATATCGTCGCGAAGCGTGGTACCTCCGGTGGTGACCATGACTTCGACGCCGAGGTGCTTTCCGAGCGTCTTTGCGACTTGACTTGTTTGGAGAGCAAGCTCACGGGTGGGCACCAGAAGGACGGCCTGAATTTTGTTCTTCTTGGTGTTGAGCTTTTCGAGCGAAGGGATGACATAGGCAGCTGTCTTGCCCGTACCGTTCTTGGCACGCGCCAGGATATCGCGACCGGTGAGTGCGATCGGGATGGCCTCTTCTTGGATGGGGGAGGGGCGCTCGAAACCGGCTTCAAAGATGCCCATAAGGAGTTCACGTTTGAGAAAGTAATCTTCGAACTCGTTGCCTTTTGTGTTGAGCACATCTTCGGTCTGAGGACGCTCATCTTTGGAAAGCCTTGAGGTAATCTGCTGCTTCCAAGCGGCTTCGGACTGGCCTGGCGCTGGTCCTGATGCTGACATTGCCGTGCAGTGCGAGATGTTGGTTGGTAGCGGGGATACAATTTGGAAGATTAGGGCGTGGAAAAAAAAGTATAAGAACAGGGTCTCTTTCAGAGACGTTGTCGAAAGATGGCGTTTTGCGTGGGTCGGGTCGAAGCCTTATGAGGGGGATAAAAGGCCCAGTAACAGGGTAATGCAAGGCTGGAAAGGCTTGGGTAAGCGCCGATGGCAGTAATCGACGAGAGGAGCGAGAGAGCCTGACGTGCACAGATATTTGTCGGCAGCGTAGGCAAATCTGAGACTAGCAAGTCAGAAAGAAGAAAGCGAAACTGTGCTAACGACCTTGCGAGAGAAGATGTGCAAGAGAAGATGTGCAAGAGACGAGCCGATTGCCGAGGGTGATAAGTGATGTTTGAGCGCAGAGGTGTTGCTCCGATCAGAGTTGTGGCAGTCCCTTTGAAAGATGGGCTGGTACACTTAGTTCGCTTCAATGAAGTTGACGATGCGGCAGAAGCAGGTGTGACGAGGGTGGCTGAGAATGAGGGCGATGTTCGGAGGCGCAGCTTATAAAGTGATCGTATTGTAGATGTAGATGATTGAAAGTGCTTGCGATAGCTGCGTGCGATGAGGTGGTGGAGCGTTGGATGAGGGTGATGATGGAAGAGTCACAGTCACGAGTCACATTCGTGATTCGGGATTGGCGTGAGTGTGATTCACGATTCGTGATTCGTGATTGGCGATGGGCAACACAGCGCGACGCATCGACCCTTTTTGGTTTGAAATTTGTGATTGGGCTGGCCCGATCTGACTCGTGACTGCCCAACTCGTCACTCTGTGACTGCTGTTCTGTGCCTGTCTTTTTCAAAGAGTCGTGCGTTGGGCTCGTTTCCCATTTCATGATTTTCCAGCTAAGTTAACATAACTCGTGACTTAGTTGGGAGCGCTACGACTGACGACTCGACTCTGCGATCAGAACTTCCATAGAAGCACACTTATCACGGCCGAGACGTGAACCTGCTTTCTTCTCGCCGTTGCGTAGTCACGATTCACGATTCTGAGGAGTCGATTCCACAAATCACGAATCTTGACATGTTGCATACTGGATCGCCTCAAACAGGTTGACAGATGGACAGCTTGTCACAACCCCGTCTTCCTCGTCATCCTACCCATTACTAACACCGGCCTTTGCTCATTGCATTGTCATCATGCCGGTCGCAATCGCTGCTGCTAGATACGCCGCTCTCTCTGCAGGCGCGTCTTCGTCTCGTTCAGCAATCATGCTGTCATCGAGCCACCGCGCCCTGTCCACCTCTTCCAAGGTTGCGAGCAGCAGCAGCAGCAGCAACAGAGGCACTTTCAGTCCTACATCTCCAATCCTGTTCTCGGCCAGCTCGTCATCATCTTCATCATCTTCGCCTTCATCCAGCCGAGAGTTGTCCCACCTCAGCTGGGACAAGTATCTGCAACTGCGCAGATCTCGTCGCCTTGCCGGCATGGTCACCACCATACCCACCACCCTTTTAGCAGGCGCTGCTGCCGGCTCGTACTTCCTCACGCTTGAACTCGACCCCACAAATGCCATTGCTGGACTCGATCCGGTCTACATCAACGCCGGTCTCACACTCGCCTGTACTGGCTTGGGCTGGCTCATCGGTCCCACAGTAGGCAATTCAATTTGGGGTCTGCTTCATCGCAGCGACGCCAAGCAGATCGCACAGAAGGATCACGACTTCTACGAACATATCAAGCGAAACAGGGTGGATCCTACTCGTCAGTCGGTACAGAACCCAGTGCCAGATTACTACGGTGAAAAGATTGGCAGCATCAAGCAGTACAGACAGTGGTTGCGGGATCAAGCTGCGTTCCGAAGAAAGGCTGCTCATGGTCTTGAGCAAGACGCATGAGATCGCACGTAAGACCAACAACGATGTAGCTCTACCAGCAGAACAGCAATCACGAATGTATTTCAGTAGCTTCGGTAATGGTTTGAGAAATTCTGCATCCACATTCTGCGATTCACGATTCTCGCCCTGATGGTATCGACAATGGACCATGTATGTCTATTACGAAGTGCCATATGGAATCGTCTAATTGCGGCGCTTGTTATCCGGCTTGATTCTGCCCTCTTCAAACAAGTGCCTCGGACGGAAAGGCCACTTTTCAAACATTCGTGCTAAACAAGCCCATTGAACATTGGTCAGATCGCTGACAACCTCTTCCGGCAGAATCACCTCGTCCTCCCTAATGAGGCCCTTTTCCACTTGTTGTGGGCTGGTCATCTTGAGAACATTTTGACCGCCGGGAGCGACGTGCGTCAAAGCAGCAGCGACAGGTTTGGTGCGCAAAATGAAAAGATTGCGCGCGATAAACTCGAATGCTTCGATTTCCATGGGCTTCACCAGCGGCATGGCTTTGGGTGTCACTGTCATCATGGCCATTCCTGTGCGCGTGAGGCCGGTGGATGGATTGCTGTTGGGGATGATCGATGAGCCGGCTACCGTGACGCGTGGACCGACACTCATGGTGGGAGGGAAAAAGTGATGCGTGTGAGGCGACAGATCGTCTGCGTAGCGATGCACTTGGACATCGGCGAGACATTGCACCGTAGTACCCAGCTTTCCTCGAAACATCCTGTCGCCCGCTTCAGCGACACAACGCTTTGCTAAAGATTCGCCACAGACAAAGCCGAGCTGAATACGTCCGTGTCGAAAGAGCCAGCTTCGAGTGGCGATGGCCGTGACGATTTGTGCAAACAGCTGCTCACCGTAGACCGTATTGGGCAGCTGAGTGAAAAAAATCACAGGCGAGAGCTTCTGCCAGCTCGCATCCGAGTGAGCACCAGTGACAAACTCGTTGGTTGTAAAGTCAACCGTCCTTCCATCCGAAGTCAAGACGCGGTTATTGAGATGTGCCAGCTTTCCCGAAGATACGAGGTGACTGTACGTATCCCACAAATAAGCTGATTCTGTCAACGTATCAAGCCTTGCACCTGCACCAGGTTGCTTTTCATCCAACTTTTCTTTGAGCAGCTCGATCCGTTTCAGGTAGCACGGCGTGGCTTCCAATGCAATCACTTTTTCCACTTGAGGCATCTTGAGCAATTCGCTAGCAAACAAGCCCGGACCAGAATATCCTTCAACGACAGTCACCTTCTCCCCATTACGCTCCGGGGCTGTGATGCCGAGATGCGAGATAATGTCCTGAATGGTGGAGCGATTGCTCACAAAGTACCGATAGCTCGTCAGATGTTGTTTAGAGATCGGAAACTCCTCCTTCCATTCGTTGCGGGGTGGTAGATGATCGTACGTCATGTGCAATAATAGCTCCTCCATCGTTTCTGCGCTTAGTGGTTGTTCGGCCGCACCTTCTTCCGATACGGGGAGGCGAACGCTTCGGCTTTTTTGATTCACTTGGCCTTCCGGAATCAGATCCTTAGAGGAAGCTTTTCCAGCACGCTGCTCTGGATTTTCTTCAGCTTGTGCGACAGTTGTACCACTGAGAGCTCTCCTCGTCCTCCGATGACTGCGAATGGGTACACCAAACGCCGCTTTGGCCAATTTTGCTGCCTCAATTTCTTCTCTTGTCCGGCGTTTGCGTTTCGGCTTCTTGTCTTCGATCTCAACACTCCCTTGTACGGATGATGAGGATGAAGATGTCGCGGAGGAGACCGTGGTCGATCCGAAAGTCCTCGACGACAACGCGACTTGATACGAAGGGAGAGCTGCACGCCTCGAGGTTGCTGTAACGACCGCATTTCGCAATCTCACGGTAAGATGAGCTAGCGAGAAGTGTGTCGATCTCGCTATTGACTTCATGCTGGCGAAACGCTGCTTGAACGATGAGAGCTGTACAGAAAGAGAGGAGATGGTAGCTTTCCCTTTGAAATGTCCATCAAATCGTGGGGACTTACGACTTGAAAGCAGACCGCGTTTTGGTTGGAAATTTCTTGCTTTTGCTCCACACCAAAAAAAAAAAAGCGCTAAAAATCTCGGAAGACGGAATGGGTAGCATAGCTGCAGCTTGAACCCTTTATACCTCGAGACTCAGCTTTTAACCTTTGCCTCACCGGTATCGTCGGACACGACGTAAACCTCTGAGCTTTCTTCTCAACATCCCATCATCGCCTTTATGTCGTCCAAAATCGATGATATGGACGACGCGTTCCGCGTCCTCTCGCTTCCTATTACAGCGACCGAGGCCGAAATCAAAAAGGCGTACCGCAAACTCTCACTCCGCTACCATCCGGACAAAGCTGGCAAAGATGTTGACCCGGTCAAAGCGGCAGCTCGCTTTCACGAGATAAATCTGGCCTATGAGACGCTCATGGATCCTGCTGCACGAGCGCGTGCTGTGCAGAGGAACGCTCAAGAAGCTGCCAAACAAGAACGACAAGAACAGTATCAAGGAAGGCGACGACAGATGGCTGACGAGCTCGAGCGCAACGAGCAGCAAGCTACGCAGAAGCGCCAGGATGCTGATAAGCAAGCGAGAGAACGCATAGCTAAGATTGCCAAGCTGCAGGCAGAGTCACGCGAATTGATCAAACGCAAGCAGCTAGAGATGGAGGACATAGCGAATCAGACGCAACAAGCTCTCGCCGACAAGAAAAGGAAGGAGGAAGAGCGATTGAAAGCGGCGAGAGAACCGGAGCTGCATCCGCTTGATAAGACAGTGAGAATCCAGTTCCCATCTTCACAGCTGGCTCAACTCACAGGCATTGCAGATGCCACCAAGGCTCCAGAGGATCCGCTAACAACGCCTTTGGCAAGGACTCTGTCAAACCAATTCGGAGAGCTGGATCACTTGCAATTCCAACTACCGTCACCGGGAAAGAAGTTGAAGAGAGAACTGATGGCTCTGGCAACTTTCAAAGAGCTACCTAGTGCATGGCAAGCGGTGGTGACGGGAGGCGAGATGCGATGCACCGGATTGCTCGAGGAGTGCTTCATCGGCTGGGCTCAGTACAGCAGGAATAGCAAAACAAAGGACAAGATCTATGTCGAGCCCAAGAGGGTTGTTTGGTACAGAGAACACGGAATCTTGCAACCGCGCGATATTGGTCGTATTCGACCCACTGTCATGCAAGTCGAGGACACGAGCACGGAGCAACGCCCAACAGAGTCTCCATCGTCATCATCTGTCTATTCGAAAGCATACGAAGCTCGTACTTTACAAAGACTCAGAGATGCAATACAGCAGCCGTCTCTGGCTCAAGCTCAAGCTGCTCAATAAAACTCTGACTGCTTGACCATGTATCACTAAATTTCAAATACCCAAAGATGTCAAGCCAGATCATTCAACCCCCTCTTGATTAGATCGGAATGTGATTAGATCGGAATTGCTGTGCGGGATCACCGACGTTTGAGCGCAGCAAATCGTGCTTCTAGCGAATCGTACTCTTCCTTGTCCGTCTTTTTGCGTGGTGGCGCCGAATCCTGCAGTCTTGGCTTGTCTTGTGTGTCGCCTGCTGCTCCATCCGCCTTTGCAGCTTTCGTTGTCGTTGTCGCTGTCGCTGTCGCTGTCGCTTTGCTGGTCTCTTTCTCCGTCTTCAATTTATCTCCATTATCGTTTGTCACCTTTTCCTGATCCAAGTCTGCCTGCTCCTCTGCTTCGTTTGCTTCCTCGACCTCCTTGACCTTTGTTTCAGGCAAGAGAGGCGATGAAAATGGCACATCGTACGCCTTGCAGATCTCAAGTATATACAGATCTACCAGCTTGGCATCCGGTGTCTCGACAATTAACTTGCTCATCACGCGTTCTGGCACGCATCCATCCTTGTTATCCATGACGTCTTGAGCGAACTCTCTGCCGAACTTTGCCATGAGCATCTCGCGTAGTACATGCAGCTCTTTCAGCTCGGTACGCGGTGCAGCGTGGATGATGGCGCAAAGTGCTGGCAATATGGTGACATCCGGTTCGCGCGTGAATAGATCGAGCAGGGCGAAGCGTGCGAGCAGCGTTTCAGCGTAGAGCTCCATGAGTTCGAGCAGTTCGAGATGGATGTCTTCTGAGATGATGCCTTCTGTTTTGATACGCGCAGTTTCGAGTTTCCCCTTTTCGATGAGGACAGAGATGTCCCGCCTTGCTTGCTTGGCCATGGCTTCCTGTAGAGCAGAACAGGATTCGTCAGTGTCACATATTGAGGGCAAAGTATGTGCCAATCAAGCATTGCAAGAGACCGACCTTTTTCTCTTGGAGCATCTTACACCGTTGAATGGTGAGCTTGAGCTGCACTTTCGTGCGAGCTCCATTGTAGGGAACCATCGCGTGGTAGAAGTGTTGAAGCTGATGTCGACGACACAGGAGGAGGGTGATAGGGAAGAAGCTGGAGAAGAACCCGGCATGGATCTGGAGGCTGAAGGATTTCGGCTGTGGGCCAAAGCGTCGCCGGGCAATTGGCCGAGCGTCTCTCGTTTTATGTTTCAGGCACGAGGTCACAGCCGTGAGCGTCTATGGGTATATATCAAGAGTGTTAGAGCATCATGTTCCCGATTCCAACTTACATCTGCAGATCGATGCGATAGACGCGTCCCTTTGGTGCGACGCCACTTTACTCGTTGGACGAGCGCCAGAAGCGTAACAAACGCGACTGCGAGTAACACAAACGTGAAACTCTCGAGTCGACTTTGCGCGATACTCAGCTGTCGTGCTCGACTTTGACCACTGTTCGCTGCTCGACCATCTTGGATCAGAACTTCTACTTTCATTCTTAGCGGACTGTTGACAGACTGGAAATTCTCGAAAGATGGCTTCTGCTGCTGTCATGCCACCTTCCTCGGCGCTGCCGGCCGCACGCCCTCCACCGCCTGACATGGACTTGGACGATGACCTTCCGGACAACGCCTTCACCTCGATTGACGAGCGAGCAATTGAAATTCGTGACTCGTCGGACCCCATGTCGATGCTCAGCTTCTACCGAAGACTCTTTCCATGGAAGCAGCTCTTCTCCTGGCTGAACCACGATTTGGCCCACATGGCTGCCACCAAATGTTTCACCCATCGCGAGTTTGCGTTCACACTCCAGAATGAAGCTTACCTGCGCTACAACTCCTTCTCCTCGGCTGACGAGCTCAAGAAGGAAGTGTGCCGTCTCAACCCGGCGCGTTTTGAGATCGGTCCCGTCTACACCGCCAAGCCCAAGGATCGCAAGACTGTCCAAAAGGCATCCTTCAAGCCGGTGCAGCGCGAATTGGTGTTCGATATCGACATGACCGACTACGACGAGGTGCGAACCTGTTGTTCGGGAAAGGGAATCTGCAAGCGTTGTTGGGCATTCATTGCTGTGGCGGTGCAAGTGCTCGACGAGGCGCTGAGGCAAGACTTTGGTTTCAAGCATCTGCTCTGGGTCTACTCGGGTCGACGTGGCATTCACTGCTGGATCTCGGACAAGGAGGCATTTCAACTTGCCGACGATGCACGAAAGGCGATCGTCGGCTGGCTTGAGGTGATCAAGGGTGGTGCCAATCAGGTCAAGAAGGTTGATGCTGGCTGGATGGGAGGCGCTGGAGGAAGGAGTCTGCACCCGAGCTTGCGACGTGCCATCGGAGGAGAGGGTAACGAGAGTGGACCTTTGAAACTTGCGTTTGTCGACACGGTGCTCAAGGACCAAGATTGCTTCCGCTCGCCTGAAAAGTGGAACATTTTGCTACAATTGCTTCCATCTTCGGAAGTCGAGGCAATCGCAAAGCTTCGCTCCAAGTGGGAACGCTCTCCCAATCGATCCAGTCTGGAAAAATGGCAGGACGTCATGGAATGTGCGCAAAGAGCAGGCGAGTACAAGAGCGAACGTATTTGGCGTCCTTGTCTCGAAGACATCATTCTGCAGTACACGTATCCACGTATCGATGCAGAAGTATCCAAGCACCTGAATCACTTGCTCAAGTCGCCCTTTGTCGTGCACCCGGCCACCGGCAGGGTGTGCGTACCGCTCGAGCCATCCAAGGTGTTTGATTTCGACCCTGAAAACGGTTGTCCCACAGTAGCACAGCTGCTCCGAGAGTTGAACGCATACGAGGTCACGCACAAGCAGGCATCGCAAGCCGTCAAGAGCAACTACAAGAACGAAGCCCATCCGGCAGCAGCTGCTGACAATGTCAAGCAAGACTGGGAAAAGACGAGCTTGCGACCCTATGTGCAGCGCTTTGAAAAGCACTGCAATGCAATCGCCAAAGAGACGCGTGCGCTGAGAAGAGCGCAACAGGAACAGAATGCTACCGACTTCTAGGTGGCGCACACTCGACGTCGGTCGGTCCTTTCAAAGATGGGCCGTTGCCCGTCTTTTATACCCTGCCATCCCAACACAACTCACGCTGGCGTCTCAATTTGTATCATTCTTCAATGTCGCTTTTCGTCGAATGCATCCGCTTGTTTGTGAAGGGCAGAGAGGTGTCGAGGTTCGACGAGGCTATGATTGAAGATGCAGGATCAAAGTGCAATCGTAAATGGCAATGCGGGACGCAGGTAGAAAAATGAGTTCAGAGATCAACACACACTCACCACTTTCACGATTCACGTCTTTGAACATGAACAGCCGCAAAACGTGCAACACGAAAGAAGCGCGTTCAGTTTCAGCATTTCATCCACACTCGTGACTCTATTCGAGAAGTCTCTTTACCTCGTCATCTGCTCTCCTTTCATCTGACCACCTAACGCCAAACACATCAACACGCCTCATCGTGCCCAGTCCCTTGATCGCGGCGGCATGCGTTGAACACCTGCAAAAGACACACGAGGCGTTGTCCCCAATCTGGCCCTCTAGGAGAAACACATGCCGTTCGTTTCTGTTTCCGCACGGCCTTCATACCTTACGTCACCCTCCTTGGACTCTGTAGTAGCCTTCATACCTTACGTCACCCTCCTTGGACTCTGTAGTACGCCTCGTACCATCTAGTACCAGGGACCCATACGTTATCGCTAGTCACGCTTCGCGGCCAACCTTTCCTGCTCACGCACCACCTCCACATCCTTCAAGCAGTCAGCTGGATCACGCGCTGCTTCGGCGCGAAACTTTCGACGAAACAATCGGGTCAGTAGGGGCGCAGCATCTCTTCGGACTTTGACGCGCCTCGCTGCTGAATTTGTCCACTGCCCACCGTGTTGTCAGAACAGGAAGTGGCTCAGGACGAGACCATCTTCCGTCCAGATGGTTTCATCCAGTTTCCACGCTCGGATGGTGATCCAAACTACGGCCCGCCCAATACCCAGGTCCCTCTGGAGACGGACTTGGAGGTCGACTACCACCATGTCTTTCGGCGCGACGACAGGAGGCACCGCACCTGGCGTGAAGCACTGGGCGAAGGCCTCGCGCGCTATTTCAAGCTCGACAAACTAACCCAGTCCAAGGTTAAATGGAAGCTGTATGACTTTCCTGAAAACTACGTCTTCGCCGAGCACCGCAAAGGTCCTACATCGCAACTACGCACCGACACTCACCTCTTTGGAAGTCAAGGGTGTTGCTTCCGTTCGACGAAAGAAGTTCTAGGCCACTTTATCTGGCTTTTGCTCGACCCGGATATGAATCCTGCTAATTGTCGGTGCATATACTGCCCAAAAAGCCAAAGTGTCTCTACTGGAGGCAACCGTTCGCCTGCCATAGCAGGCGTCAAGCGAAAGGACGAGCCCACCAGCGCATCGAGCTCAGCTAATGCAGATCGTCGTAGAAAAAAGTCACATAATGCAGATGTCGCCGAAGTGCCGGCGCACACCTCGATTACTGTACGCGGCGTCGAAATAGATCGGCTCGAACCTGGACTTGCCATCGTGTCCGTGCCTCAGCGTGATCTGGAGACAATGCGTCCACTCAATCGCGGCGAAAAGGAGCGCTTTCGGGTAGGCGAGGTGGCATGGTGCATGCTGAGTGAACCCGTCGTCGATCCTACCTGCCCAGGGCGACAGATCGAGATCTGGCCTGTAGTCATCTTGGACTCCGCTGTCCAAGTTACGACCATGCCCGGATATGATACAGACAACAATAACAAGCAAAGGACACGTGCCAGATCGCCGCTGGCACAGAGCGGTGTTGGCTCTGTAAACCAGTCGATGGCGTACCAGGTCACCTTTTTCGGCACCACGGAAAAGGCCAAGGTGCCTGAGGCTTCATTGATGCCATACCTGATCGGATTCATCCCGGAGGATCTGGTCAACAGCGACTTGGGCACGCGCCAAGACCATCTATGGCTGTTTCAGGACGACGAGTACCCGCATCTGAATCTGTCGAGGCAACCCAACGTCGCGGCTCCCGAGTTTACAAAAGCGATCGTTGCATGGGGGTTTGCGGTCGAGGCGGTGGCGATACTGCGCAATCTGTATAATGTGACGGATGCGTATTCAGTGTCGGAAACCCCGCAGGGTAAAGCGCGGGATCTAGGCGCCTCCGCGGCTGAAAGAGATAATCAGCTAGCGAGCGGGATGCGCTATTACCAAGGCATTTACTTTGGGCTGGAGAGGCTATGGGTTGGTGATGTAGTGCGACTCCGATTGTCTCGAAGTGATATCAAGAAGCTGCAGCAGCAGCTCAACGCTGTACTGGCAGCCGAGGCGCAATCTGATGCAAGCGATGCCAAAGCGATCCTTCTCGACGAAGCAGGCTCGTACGCGCTGCAACTCGGAGCGATCTACGAAGATCCGCAGGCGCCCAAGACGGTGCGTGTATCGGGCGAGATATACCAGATCATGGCGCAGGCCAAGTACGCTGCGCTTACGACAGACATTGAGGCAAGAAATAAGCGGCGCGAGGCGGATGACGGCCGAGATGCTGCGGCTCGTCAAGAAGAAGCCAGGAAGCTGGAAGCGAGACTCCCCAAGTCAAGCGTTCTGACGGGCAGTCCTGGATTCCCTCCCATTCCGCAGGTCCCTGCGGGATTTGTCATGGTTTCGCTCAATGACCGTTTTCAAGCGCGTATTCCACGCGAGGCCACGCTCACCCTCGGCCATGTCGCAGGCAGAATGTATCCCTCGCTAGGTATGTATTCGGACATTCCGCGTGTTGCCGAACAGATCAAGCAAAGTCCGAGCAACAAAAAGCTGGCCGCAGATGAAGACACGCAGGTGGGGCTTAGAGCCAGGTTGAGCGTCGCCGGTCTACTGTCAGGATGCGTCAAGGCGATGAAAGCTAGCAGTGTACATACATGGACTCGAACGGCAAGCTTTAAGGGTGCACTAGCGTTGGCGAGGAAGAGGTTGGATAGCATCCTTTCGAGCGAGTCTGGTCATCTGGATACGGAGGAGACGGTGGCTGCTTCGCTCGTAAAGTCTCCTACAGAAGACAGTAGCACATCAGCATCAGCAGCAGCAGCAGCGGCGGCGGCGGTGTCGATGTCGGCGGAAACAGTAGTGGCGCCCCCCAGAAACGACACAGAAGCACCTAATGTTGCAGCACTGCACATGCAACCAGCACCAGCACCAGCACCAGCACCAGCACCAGTCACCACGAGCGCGCAACAAGAGGTCTCAACAGCGACAACAGCAGCAACAACATCGATAGAAGCGACTGCAGACGTGCAGGTGTCTCCGGTTTCCGAAGACACACGGCCGCTTCTACCAGGCTGGCAAGCACGGAAGTCGAGAAATTTGGGCATGTACTACTATGTTCATACCGCGACCAAGAAGACGCAGTGGGAGAGGCCTACGTTGTAATCCACTGCTCTGAAACGCGCTTTACGAACACGAACAAAGCATGCGCCTTTTGTATACGTCTGTCTTGCCATGGAATGAACGGCGTCACTGCGTCACTGCAACGGACGAATGAGCCTTGACAGGGTAGAGCTCTTCGCTGCGAGTGATCGTACTTGTGATGCGAAGCCTAAGGCTAACATCGGGGGAGCACGATAATTGCCCGATTCGTAATTGCCAGCAACTCACGACTTCGATTCGTGATTTTCGTGATTCTTGGTTGTCCGGTTGCTGAGTCGGCACAAGAATTCCGTTTGCTTTCGTGTTTCGCTCGTTTTTCCTGTTGTTGTTCGTGATTTCACGAGTCCTGAACTCACGACTTGATCGTTTTTGGTGGTGCCTGCTGAAGGACGGCTAACACACCGAAAACATTCACGATTAAACAAAACCAACAAATCTGTGACTGCATAAATTAAGAGAGACGAAATTCACGATTGTGGCCACCTCGACAACCAGGCGACGCTTCAGCCAACCGAGATGAGACACAATCGTGAATTGTGAATGCCAATGTTACTTGGTTCTTTCTCCTTATCACGCTTCACCACATACGTGCGACTTACGAGCTTCGGTTCTTGCTACAAGGGTGTACCTCCAACGATCAGCAACCGGGGCTATTGAAGGCTATCGTTTCTTGCGCGGCAAGACGATCGACATCCGTGTTCAGCGCAACCCTTATTTGCTTGCAGTGGACAGTCAACAAGCGATCTTCTGTCATCGTAAAGGTAGCTCCGTCAGAGCAAGCAGACACCAGAGCAAGCGCTCATCAACAGAACGTATAGCGTAAACAACACCTTCGCAGAGCGTGAACGAGTACGCCTGCCATCGGCATTTGACGATCCTACCTGCTTCCCGCTCCGTTGCATTATCACCTCTAACTTGAGGCTTTTACACTCACTCATCCACCATTGAGCGTTTGGTGCTCGGTGACAGTTCGCTACAGTTCTCACGGCACACGTTTGATCTCTCATCCATCTCTCGACCGCGCGTGTTTGGCTACCGCAAGATATACCCATAGCGATCCCCTTCTAGCACCTACTGAGCAGCTACGATCGGCATCAGTATCATACATCGACCCATTGGTCAAACGTCTCGCCTTTCAGAGAAAGGCAAGCGTGAATTCGTAAGCTGAAACGCAGCAGGCCAATATAGCCAATTCAACACACAGATACCTCTCCAACACACGCCAACGCACCCGGACTCGAAATTCGACGATTGCAACGTTACACTCACGAATACTGCGCTCACGATCATAATGACTTCGGCGCCAGCTCAGAAGGTAAGTATGGGCGCTTCTGTTTCGGCGCTCGCAAGTAAGCATGCTGACTTTGTTGCTCACTCTGGTTGCCGTATCGCTACGTTTTGACAGTCGGTGCCACTCACGTGCTCTGGCCACACGCGTCCAGTGGTGCACCTCGAATTCTCGGAACTACAAGATGATGGCACCTACTCGCTGCTGTCGTCGTGCAAAGATGGCAATCCGATGCTTCGCGATTGGCTGGGTGACTGGGTAGGAACTTTCCTCGGCCACAAAGGCGCGGTATGGTGCGGCAAACTTTCGGGTGGCGATGCGTCGATCGCTGTTACCGGGTCGGCCGACTTTTCAGCCAAAGTATGGGATACGTTCACAGGAGACTGTCTGCACACGTTTCCGCACAACCACATTGTGCGTACGGTCGCGATCAACGGGGTGGGTGAGAAAGTGGTGACGGCAGGGCACGAGAAGAAGTTGCGATTGTTCGATCTGCATCGGCCGGATGCGGAAGCGCTGTTGTTCCGCAAATCGGCCGGAGGCGACTTGGCGCACGATGGGGTGATCAAGAGTTGTGTCTGGCATCGTGGAAGTGCGGAAAGTAGCGTAGTGAGTGCGGGCGAGGATATGGTGGTTCGATGGTGGGATACACGTTCGTTAGCGCAGGTTTCCGAGATGACGTTCTCGGAACCGATCACGTCGATGGAACGAAGCGCGGGAGTTTGGGGCGAGCTGCTGACAGTGACTTCGGGTAAACAGGTGTTTTTCATAGACGCAACGACGCGCGAGGTAAGGAAAAAACACTCGCTCTCGATCCCGATCAGTTCAGCTTCGCTCCATCCCACACTAGCCGACCGCTTCGTTGCCGGAAGCAGCGCCGACGGCTGGGTGCGCATCTTCGACCTGGAATCAGGTCACGAAAGAGAACTCAACAAAGGCCATCATGGTCCTGCACATGCAGTCAGCTATTCCCCAGACGGTGAGCTCGCCGCCAGCGGCAGCGAAGACGGAACGATCAGATTGTGGCAGACCTGGCCGAGCAAGAAGTATGGCTTGTGGACGTAACCTCGGCGCATCGCTTCGTCGCTTACCGATCTACGCGCACCACAATCAATTACTTGCACGATTTACACGCGCCAATCACGAATGTGTGAATCGTGAATTGCGTATACCAGCGATGAACTTGTAGCTTGTAGTGTGTGTCGGGGCTGCACATTTGCTCAGGCTGTGTGCTGTGTGAAGCATGGCTCACGGACGCTGACGCTGACGATGGGTGGACACACGCCGCGACGTGCTCGGGCCACAGCCGGGCATAAGCTCTACAGGAACAATTGGGCTCACATGTTGCGGCAAAAGCGACAGTCACGGCGGGTGGAAGCATGTAGAAAGCTGAATGTCTGAACGCGCATAGACGACGAAACGCAGCTACTGCGGCGGATCTGGGGCGAGACTAGGCGAACCACTTGGAGGCGGTATCGGGGAGCTGCTTGCGCACCCTATCGAGGGATGGCGGACTTGTGTACCTGGGCTCTTGCGTGTTGAGCACGGTGGCGTAGATCGTAGAGATGGCATGTGCAGATTGCGGCGTCCATTTGGCTCTCCAGAAGTGGATCCCCGCCGGAGTGAGCGCTCGACGCTGCGCGAAAGCGGCCACGTCGAAATCGTGGCGTGCGTGCAAACTCGCGTCGTCGGCAGAGCGCGTGGATTGCTCAAAGAGCACAGTCGTGTATCGATGGTATTGTGTACCTTGTTGTGGGTGTGGAGGAATGTAGTCGACCGCCATGTTGGTAGATAGATCGACGATCGGGTCCGTGGTAGCGCTCAGTGCGATATCGGTTTTCAGAGCGAGAAGCGACGTTTTGTAGCTCTGCGTTGGCTCGTCTGGTTGGTCCGGATCGACGAGTGCGAGTGTGTACAGTTTCACGTCTTGATGGAACACGTTGACGCTCACCGTTGGCGGATCTACTGTGTCCTTGGGCTCGACAAACACGCCAGCCAACACATCGCCTCCATCTGATGAATGGTCCGTGTATCCCGAGCCGTGACCAAACGCGACCGAGACGTCGACGAGCGGGGTGATGCCCGCGATTACATCCGGAAACACGTGCATGAGCGTACATCGTTGCATGAGCTTTGCCAATACACCCGAGTCGTTCCTCCACACGCGTTCGCGCAGATGTCGCAATGCCGGATTCGAAGCATCGTAGTGCGTGGGTGAAGAAGCCTCGAACGCCGAGACGATCCAAGGGAGGTTGATGAGCGACGCGATTTCGAGCGATTCCTTGAGCTGTGCGCGTTCCGATGCGGATAACTCGGCATGGTCCGATTCGAGCATCGACATACGCGAGCGCAGCGACTCCGAGTGCGACCGCACAAACGACAGCGCTTCGTCATATGCGCCGAGTGTTCCA
Organism: Mycosarcoma maydis; assembly: GCF_000328475.2. Taxonomy (NCBI): domain Eukaryota; kingdom Fungi; phylum Basidiomycota; class Ustilaginomycetes; order Ustilaginales; genus Mycosarcoma; species Mycosarcoma maydis. Next base: position 650,117 of record NC_026485.1, read on the forward strand.
CGCTTGAGGCGTGGTTGCCATGTCGACCACGATTCCGGGGTAGTGCTAGATGTCCGAGACGAGCTCGACGCAGACGAGTTGCGAGCCGAGTACACGATGTGACGTCTCTGCGAGCCGGCTAGCCGCCTGAAAGCCGCTCGAGAAGCTGATGTCGCCATGTTGGATGTGTACTGTCTTGGTGGAGAGCAAGATCGTCACAGCCAAATCGATGCGAAACCACCCGACACAGTCACGAGTATTGCTCTCATTCACGATTCGTGATTCGTGATGGGTCTTGGAGCGCAAAAAAATATCACATCCGCGATCCCACTCGTGACTTTTTCTTGTCTTTGCTTCCAACCGCACGAGACACATTTTTTGAACCCCAACTGGTTCATGACGAGGTGTAACATCCTGTGTGTTTTTTCCGTGCTCTCACGTGTCGTGCATATTGCACTCGCACTCCGCGGAATTGCCCAGGCTGACGTGATGACGTGAAGCTGGTGTGGAGGCACAGTCAACACTCGACCATGACAAGCACGACGTACGATCAGTGGCGCGGCTTGGCAAAGACAAATTACGGCAGCTTGAGCGATGCTGTCACAGACGCGAGTCGCGATGTGAGAGGCTGAGATGCAGCCACGCTGACTCGCTGACGCTGGAACAGCATCCAGCTCAGACCGCATAAGTAGCGCGACAGTTCGTTTGTTTGCGTGGTTGCTGCTGCTTGTCTACGTCCACGTTTCCGATCGGTCGCGCACTTGGATCGTCCAGCAGTGAGCGCGCCCACGACGCCGACCGACATCGATGCGACTTTGGCCAGTCGAACTAGGCGTGCGCTTTTCGACGCGTGCCAGTAGAGACACTGCATCATTGACGCAGACGCTGTTGGTGATGCTGTGGGCGATATCGTTGAGCTCGACGGCGCAAGCAAGTGTACAGACTGGACGAGGTTGCAGGAGCACTGGCACTCGCGTGGTTGGTACGCGTGGCCTACTAGCGCTTTGCAGCGCACGCTTGGTGTCGGCATCGACGTCGCAGATCGGCGCATCGCAACGCCACTTTCGTATCGGCCATCCTGGCGCACGCATCACTTGGAATATGACGACCGACGTCGCTCCGCAATCCGCGGCGTTCGAAGCGTTCGAATCGTACCCCACGCTTGACCCGTCACACACCACATTGAGCCTGGTCAAAGACGCCATGGACCTGTTCTCGGCGAAACCGTCGGCTGCGATCTTTGCTCGCTCGTGGAGTCGCAACGCTACGTTTAGCGATCCGATCTGCCATGCGGTCGGCGCGAGACAGTATCTCGCACAGTGGTATGCGATGCGCGCTGTGTTCAGCGAGTCGGAAACGCTCGAGTGGAAACTCATCCGTGACGAACCGACGCATATCGAATACGTCCAGAAACAGAGGTACAAACTCAAAGCGCTCGGCACGGTCAAAGTGATGCACAGCACTGTGGTCATGCACACAGATGCACACGGCAGGATCACACGCTTCGAGGATAGGTGGAACCATACCGCGTTACCCGGCACGTTGGCTTGGCCGTTCAGAAGACTGAATGCCATCACGCTCCCATGGCTCGTCGCCGTTGCAGCTGAATCCAAAAACGCTCTCACGTAGCATTTGCCACTCAACTTGGTCCGTTGTCGCTCGTCGTCGACACGCGAATTCATGTGCGCTCATACTCGGTGTGCGGTTGATCACGAACAATATCGTACACGCTGCACGCACGCTTACACTGAAGCGCAAGTGCAGTGCAAGACAACTCCGATACCGCTTGTCTGTCCTCATTCCATTCGCGCATTCCATCACATACCCGGCATAATCGAAAAGGGTATATCATTATCTGTTCGGGTATCGTAGGCACTGGAGCGCGAACAAGCAAAGCAAATCAAACGCCAAACATCAGCAAGTGGCTCCAACATGTATCTTGCGCGTTGCGTGCTTGCAAGCGTCGCGAATTGAGCCGAGGCTGCGGCGACTCGCGCGGCTGGCGAAGCTGGTGAAACGAATCAGTATGGGTGCCCTGAAAAATGGGTTTAGTGGCAGGGCGGATTCGCCATGGATTTGTACGAAGACCGTCGTGATATAGTTGAAACTCATCATTATACGTTTGTCTGCCAGCCGAGCCGAGCCGAGCCGAACCTAGCGGAGCCTAGTGTAGCACATGCCCCGAGTCGTAGCATCGTAGACGCAGACGCTGATGCTGATGCGAACGTGCATGCAGATCGAAGTTGGTGTGCAAAAGATACTTACGCCATGTGCTTGAGAGCATGTATTCAAGACCTCTTGTTGGCGAGTACATCTACGTAGCAAGTGAAAAGCCAAAGTGGATAGTGGTCAGCACCGAGATGCACGACGCGTTGCATATGCACCTGGCATGCGAGCGAGCGAGTGAAAACTCGGACGAAAAAAAGCTCATTAAACAGCCTAAAAAGTGTCCTTCATAGAGCAATATCGGACGGTAATTTCCAGCATCCCCTCCCGAAGAAGGGGGATACAAATGTAATCCTAGCCAAGATCGAGCGAGATGTGCGACTCGGAGCGCTCGCATGTCGAGTGTATCCACGTATGTGGACGGTAGACACTTACTATTCAGGCTCTTGTGGTGGTGCGCGGAAAAGCGGATTTGGCCCGAACCGAATCCACCGCATTCCGCCGGCCATGATGCTTGCGTGGCGCAGACGCGAATTGAGTAACGAGACGAATGCCTTTATCCATCTCGTTGACCAGCGCATCCATGTCTTTTGCATACGCATCAGCGTTGGCTATGAGCATAATCACCTGTTTGCGCACGTCGAGCATCGACGAAACGTCCAAGTCGACATCCTCAAGTCGCGAGATCGCCGTACGAAGCGCAGCCACAAGCCGAGATCTTGTACGGTGTCGGAGAACGGCGCGCTTGTGGATGCGCTTCTTGGATGTGAGCACAAACACGCGCAAGATAGGACGCGCTGCATGCGCAGACCAAGTTGCAGGTAGATGCAGTGCTTCCCACCGAGTTTGTTCTACAACATCCTTCTGAGTAGCACGTGATTCGAGCGGAACCATAGGCAGACAAAGATGCCGGCGTTGATGCGTCGAAGCGTGTGGTGGCAGCGGAAGCCATGGTGGAAGTAGCCGCGTTTCATCGATACATCCGTGTTCGTCGACCAAATGACGAGGAAACGGTTTCAGAACCATGGTAAAGTCTGCACAGCCGTATACCCGATGTCTCTTGTCCGGTGCAATAAATGCATGCGCGTGCGGCTCCAGACTTGCGTGTCGCAGGGGCTTGATCTGCAAGACATTGATCCACAACGATATGTGTCAGTCCTCACTTGCCCCACTGACTCTTCATGCAACCAACGTCAAGAAAGAGCGAGGCAAAAGTGCGAGGTCGGAGAGAAGAGAAAACAAATGTAGCCAGGACCCTAGGTTGTAGCCTCAAACAAGCATTGGTACATAGTACCTCACTCCAAGTGCTATGAAATTAGGGTGCCAGCCCAAGTACATTCATCCTGGCGCAGCCTGCTCTCTACGGGCGCTACCGAGGCAGCGACCACAGACGAAAAAGGTAGCGCAACGCAGGCGAAGAGGTGACAAGGGCACATTGATCTAGGCAAAGCCGCCGCCAGGGTTGTCGCGTTTTTTACACGTCCACTCGCCCGCCCGTTAGGGCAGGCTCATGGCCTCCTCATGTGTCGAGGATGTCGCTCCCAATCAGACGATATTGTGCTAGGGACGCGGATCGAGCCAAGCTCAACCGCGCCGCGTGCACCGGCGCCAATCAAAAGTGACTGCGAGGACTTTTCGGTGACATGTCCAAGCGTCACAGGGAAGAAGGAAAGCGGGAAAGGGAAAAGGGAAGCCCACGGGAAAGGGGAAGGGGAAGGGGAAGGACGCCGCTGGATGCTTACCAAAATCCTGGGCTTGCTGGTCGAAGACGACGCTTGTGAAGAAAGGAGTCGTTGGATTGTCGGCAATGCTGGATGGAAGCGAGGAAGCCGTACACCCGAACGCAAAAATCGCATCGTAGGCGTGCTCTCTAAGCGATGCACAAACAATAAAAGTTGCTGACTGATCAGCTCCTTTGCACCCTTGACTACTGCACAGAACGGGTCCATCGCAACGAGGGATCAGCACCTTGACCGGCGACGTAGAATCAGTAAGCTTTGCGAAGTTAACGCGAACCAAGACCGCGAGACTCTAGTTTGTAAAATGCTATAGCATCCTCTTGTTCCGTCGATGTGGACAAAGTGCTGCCACCCCATGTGTGCGATGGAAGCTGTGTTGGATCATGAATGCTTGAGTACGCACCTCTACCGAAAGGTAAACGACGACGCTGAGGAGCGTATAAGAGGCGAGCCAAGCCTATGTAGGAGGAACAAAACCAATTGCAAGAACCACGGGTCAGTGACAGCGTCCTGCTGGTATGGTCGAGCGAGCGAGCTGTTCGCATCCAAGTTTCTGATCATCTGATTCGTGTATAAAATTTCTGATTGGTTTACGCAATCACGAACATCATGCGTAGCGTTGATTATAATCCTTCGAGGAACATGGATGAGAAAGCTTGCCGGAGTGCCACACACGGCAAAACTTACAAAGGAGCAGTGAAAGGTATGGCTGCTATCTTGACCAGAGGAGCAGACGTTGTTGTCGTGGATGGTGATGGTGGCAGATGCACCGACCGGCGGGCAAACCGGCAACCATGATGAGATGGTAGGATGTAGATCGAGTATAAGGAGTAGCACCAAACTTGTGTTGGAAGAGCACCTCAAAATTTTCTCTCGCCTTTCTTCTTGTCTGTGTCTGCCTGTTGGCAGCAAATTAAAAAGGAAAAAAAAATTAACTTGACTGCGGTTGCAAAATGCCACTGTCTTCTCTGTTCGCACGAGAGAGAGGTCGACACACCATCTCGTGATCGACTCGATAGACACACGTGACATCGTGCACAACAACTCGAGATGTTAGAACGTAATTTTGGTCAAGCTGAAGAGTATTAATTCGAGGCTAAAACGTGAACTCGTGACTCTTGAAAAATTCACGGATTTGGAAGGACGGCAGCAGCAGCGCGGAGCACATGAAATTTCGACGTTTTCCACAAGTTAGAAGCGCGCCCATCTGCGACCGCATCTTTTCGCGAAATTTTGCCCACACACACCCACACACACTCTCTGCACTTCTTGTCGTTCCTCACCGTCATCTGCACGCTCATTCCTGCGAATCCACCAGACAACACCACAGTAACGATGGGCAAAGACGAATCGAAAAAGGACAAAAAGTCGAAGCGCAAGTCCGAGGTGGCAGCTATGGACGTCGACGCCGTTTCCACCGACGTCGAAGCTACACCATCGAAAAAGGACAAGAAGGAGAAAAAGACGAAAGCCCAAGTTTCAGTCAACGAAGCTGCTGCTGCTGCTGCTGCTGCTGCTTCTGCTGTATCCGATGACGAAGATGGCGAGACGTCGCACGATATCTCGCCGATTGCTCAGCCGCTAGCACAAGCCAAGATGAGCAAGAAGCTGTTCAAGTTGACCAAGAAGGCGTCCAAGTCGCGTGGCCACGTCAAGCGTGGTGTCAAGGAGGTAGTCAAGGCTCTTCGAAAGGGCGAGAAGGGGTTGGTGGTACTCGCTGGGGATATCTCGCCCATCGACATTCTGAGTCACATCCCAGTGCTGTGCGAGGACACCAGCAACCCGTACATCTTTGTAGCCAGCAAAGAGTCTCTCGGCGCCGCTAGCGCCACAAAGAGACCAACCAGCGTCGTCATGATCGTCCCCGGAGGCGGCAAAAAGGGCGCCGCTAAGGCCAACAACGCCGCAAACCCAAAGGAAGACTACATGCAGGACTACACCACCCTCCACAAGCACGTCCAGGGTTTGAGCGACCAAGTTGCCATGGCCGTCTGAACAACCACACCCACACACACCCCGCTTTCAAACACCTCCCTCAGCGCGCTCCTTTTCTTTTCGCATCCTTCTTTGCTGTCTTTCATCTTTCTGCGACCTCTGCGACCTCTTGCCACGCTTTTCTCACCTTGTACCATTAGTTTCTCCGTCGCACGTCGGCGCCGCCATCTGTCGCCACGCCAATCAAAGCTTCGACTACCCACAGCGTCTGTCTTCATGCAAGCTTCGACTCCCACCGCGTCTGTCTCACTTTCGGCTCAACTTCTGCCTGAGCACACGTCATGATCAACTTGAAGTGCAATTTACTGTGTGGCATGCTCGGCAGGGCTTTGTTTGCGTTCCGATCACCGCAGCGATCCCTGTTGACCCTGCAGTCGCTTGAGCATCCCCTGGGCACCGTTGCCAGACATACTGGAAAACCCAGAGACACCGGACGCGGTCGACTCTGGCGTACCCCTATGCGTCTGCTGCCATGTGCCGCTGGCTGCTTCTGCTTCTGCGCCTCCTGCGTCCTGCATCGGTGCGATAGCCTGGAGCAACGACGGACGCGACACTCGCCGCTTTCTCGCTGTCTCGCTCTCACTAGCAATCGGCGCAAAGGGAGGGGCTTGCACAGCTTGCGCCGCCGCTCCAGTGAAGCGTCCCAGCGTCTGGCTCAAGAATGACGGCTTCTGTGTACCGCTGAGCGTAGGTCGACTCGGAGATGCTGCACCGCTAAAGCGAGGAGATCGCCAGGCTTGACGCACCGTTGACGAGGATAAGCCTGCCTCTTCAGTTTGACCTTGCCCCACCGAGGGTGAAGCCGGACTGGCAAGCGATCCCGATGACGAGAAAGACGATGGGAAAGCACCCGGGATCGCATGCGCCGCAGTCACAGCTGTCGTCGCCACAGACGACGACGACGCCTCGCTTCGATGCGCGCCTGTCAGCACCGCCGCATCGACTACGATGCTTCGTCCGTTAATACGGATGCCTCCGCTCGCCTGACTTGGTGCCGATGCAGTCGACGCTGACGAGGTCGTGCGCTGCGACGCCTTCGACACAGCGTCGCTAGGCCAGCGTTGCACTTTCGGGGCCTCCCTCTTGCCCACCTCGTCATCCACAGATGCAGACGAGGTAATATGCAGACTTGACTTGCGTCGCGTCTGGCCACGCAACAGCGTGCCCATTCCCTCTCGATCAGCAGGCAGCGATGCGGGTCCAGGAGACTGTGAAAAAGGATTCGAGACGGCAGTGTCTGACAGATCTGAATGCAGCGGCTGTGGTGCACGGATGGTAATCCCTTCCGACCGACTCTGCGATGCAGGAGCCGACCTGGCATTACAGCCGTCGAGCAATCCGGTCTCGGGACTCTGGCTCTCGCCATGGCGTCGAGCGGCAGCATCGGCAGCAGCGGCAGCGCGACCAGAGCGAGACTCATTGTGAGTTCGTCCTGCCGCTTCAAACCGACGTTTGTTCGGAGCACGACCAAAAGCAGGTGTCATAGTAGCATGCTCGATCAGCGTAGACCGATGGCTCGTAGAATCTGTGGAGCTTGAGGTATCTGCATCATTGCCATCGCGGTGGCGTGCGGTTGGCTCCTCTGCGATACCAGTGATGCTGCGCGAAGGCCAATGCGCAGCATTTGCTGAGGCCGAAGAGCCGGCTCTCCAACGTCCCACCCCACCAGCGCTTATCCCACCTTCTGTACGGAACGACGAGGCAGAAGAAGCACTTCGCATGACACGTGTCAAAGCCGACGTCGAGATTGCGGAGCGTGTCTCCGCCGTATTATCATCTTGTTGTGCCTTGCTCCTGCCTTTCTCAGCCAAGGATGGAGCTGACAATACCGCTGTTGACCCAAGACGAGGCGAAGTGTCCGGCGTCTGCATGGGTGGTGTCGACTGTTCGGGTGCCTCGATCTTGTCGGAATGCAACGAAAAGCCGCTCGTCCTTCCAGCGGCTTCATCGTCAGGAACGATCTGTTGATCATCTACAGCCTTCGGCGTTGTGCTCTTGCTTGCCTCTGCAGCTATGCTCTGCAATTGCGAAGGTTTGGCGACCGAAGGCTCTGCTCCACCTCCAGGTGCATTTTTGTGCTCTTCGACCAGACCTTTGAGGCCGGTAAGGGTACCTTCACTTCGGCTTCTGGGATGGCTGGATGCATCCTTGAGGTGCGACGATGGATCGTTAGCCGCGCCATTTCCTCCATCGACTGTCGCCGATGAGCTTTTGCGACTTCGCAAAGCCGGCGGTGCCGAGCTGTGGCCGCCGTAAGTCTCGACATCGAGCATAAAGAAACGAACGCCTTCAGGTAGCCGGAAAGGGTTCGCATCCGCATCCGACTCACCTTGAATGAGTGACTTGACTTGGCTAGCTGTTGGGACGACCTTATTGTTGATGCTTGTGATGCGTGCGACAACCCACTCTTTGGTCCGCAACTGTTCCGCCAGAGCGCCCTTGGCATTGAGGAAGAAGTGAGGGAAGCTGATGTTGAAGGCAGCCCAAGGTTTGTAGGCCAGGTTTGAGCTGCGAGTCGGCAAGAAGAGCGCCAGATCGCCGACCTGGAAGTTCTTGAAGGCAATCTTTTCTCTTGCAGCATGATTGGCCTTGTTGGCTTTCTCGTTGGCTGATTTCCACGCCTTCTGCCATTTACGCACCACAATGTTGAGCGAGTCGAGCTTGCCTTTGATTTCGTCGTACATTTCGGACACATCCAAGGCGCGCAGCGCTTCAAGTGTTGTTTCCAGGGTGGCCCCTTCAGCCTCGGCGTCGAATGCATCAAGTGCAGCCTGACGCTGCGATTCTGAAAGCTCGGATACGGATAAGCTGCCGGTTGATGCGGCGATGGCACGTTGAGCTGCAACGACTGCTCCCGAGGATGCCGCCAACGCAGGAGTTGAGGCTGCGTTAGCATTGTTCTTGTCCGTCGCCTGTGCTGCTTCGGAGGACAATGCTTGACGTGAGGAGGTATGCTTGGGCATATCGCGTACCGCTTTCCGCAACAAGCTCGTCTTGGCAAGCAGGCCACGAGAGCGCTCGAGCAGCAGCTGTCGACTGGCCTCCACTTCTCTACGTGAAGCTTCGGCCTCGTTAGCAAGTTCCTTGGCATGATCCATCTCCTTGACGATCTCCTCGTGCGCCACATCGGCTGCTCGAAGCTGGCCACGCAGCAAATCGATGGCTTCACGGTCAGGGATTCGACTCTGTTCGGCTCGTGTGGCGATGCTGGTCTGCTTCTCGAGCAACTTGGTCTTGGCATCCAAATCCGCCTTGAGCGCTCGCACCTTCTCCTCCAAGATGGCACGGTCGCCATCCGCTTCAGCACGGTACGACCGAATCTGTCGTTCTTTCGCGGTCTCGACCTCGGTTGCTGCTTCTCGAGCTTTGGCGGCTTCGGCATGTGCGTTTGAGAGCTGCTCTGTAAGCTCTTCAATGCGAGCTTGAGCTGTGCGAAGCTCGCCTTCAAAGCTGGAACCCTCACTCAGCAGTGCTTCGATGCGACTGCTTGCGTCGATGCGAGCCCTCTTGGCCTCTTCCAGCTCGACATGAAGCTCATGCGCCTGTGCTTCGAGCTCGGCGACACGGTCGGCTTCTTCTATAACTTCCTGCTTGGCTTGTGCTTCGATTCGATGGCTCTGCTCAAGATCACGACGGAGTTGATTGACTTCGTCGACCATGTTGAGACGACGTTCGCGCTCAAGCTCCAGATCTGCTGCTAGCGTGTCGATACGTGCCTCAGCTTCGCGCTTCTCGGCCTCGAGCTTGGCTACGTCCGCTTTGCCCGTTTGCACCTGACGCCTGAGCGTCTCAATCTCGGTCTTGAGACGCACCAGGCGAGTCTCGGTTTCAGCTTTGAGTCCATGCTCGGCTTGCTCTTGCGCAGCTTTGGCGGCGGCGAGCTCACTTCGAAGCTGTGTCAGCTCCTGAGCATTGGCGGCAGCAAGCGGTGCGCTGAGACGCTGACGACGTCGCAAGCGTTGCCTCGCACGAATTGAAGTGTCGGATCCGCTCTCGTCGCCCTGGTCGTCCGAAGCTTCGTCCTCTTGCTCTTGACGATTGAGAAGCTGGTGGTTGACGAGGTGGATAAATTCGTCATCCAAGTCTTGCAGGGCTGCGGCGAGGGCCTGAAGTGCAGCTTTGACCTCCGGAATGGGGCTATCCACCCCGTCGATGCCGTCCTCGCGCAATTGATAGTCGATATGGTCGAGCAGCTCGTAAAGCGCCTGCAGGTCTGCAAGGCCGAGGTCGGCCATGCCCTCGCTGCTGACACGTGGTGTGGTGATTTCGAGACTGGGTGGTTTGTCATCCATACCTTTAACCTCCCAGGGCAACAGCGAAGAAACGTCACTCCTGTAGAACTGCCTGCGCTTCCATTCGGACGCCGATACTTTTGCCATGAGCTCGGCAAGGGATTGTGACTTGCCCAAAAAGTGCTTCGCAAACTCACGCCGCCTGACCACTTCGACAACGGTGGCACCATAGGCCCAAAGCATGTTTTTGAGCCGATGCAGATGCTTGAAGCCATCGAGCTTGTTGGAATGTAGATCTGCATCGACTGCAGCCAACAGAGAGCCAGTTTCGGTAAATTCGGACTGGATCGCGGAAATGTCGATGAGCAAGTGAAGGCTGCGCTCGAGGATGTCGTTGCGGTCCTGTGTGAGACGCTGAACAGCCTCACGCACCACTTCGTCCAGCAACAGCAGCTCATTGGAGCTGCGAACAATCTCGTCAAAAGTCTCTTGATCAATTTTATCGGCCACGGGCCATCCTTGAGGATCTGGTGAACAGGTAGAGCAGATAAACGCATACAGCTGTTGGGTACGGAGTTGAGCTTCGACGGCGCGCTGGTAGGTCTCGTCGGCTACCTCTGGTGTTGTCGACTGGACCTCCTCGGACAGACCCTGGGTGTCATTGCGAACGAGCGAGAGCTCGGTCTGGATGCGTTCGATGCGTTCGCGGAGCTCAGTGTAGACGCGATGGCAGGCGTCAGCGACAGCACTCATCTTGGACTTGCTGATGTAGTCACCCAGGGTACGATGTTTGGGCTTAGTCAAGCCCGACTGACCGTTGGCAGGACCGTTGCCGTTTTGTGCAGAAGTGGTGGAGGATGTTGCTGCAGCGTTGGCCATCTGTGCACTGGTGGATTGGAGTCGGGGATGAATGGACACCATTGCGAGAATGCACAGATCGCGTTCGTAGCCTTGGAGTAAGCTGTGCATCCTTTTGAGTTCTTTCTGCGCCACATCATCGATGAGCGCGTTGGCACCCTTTTCAATGTTGTCGGCATGATCTCGAAGGTTTGCCAGCGCGACTTGTAGACTGCGAGCGATAAGGGTGATTCGCTCGAGAAGGTCGTGGCATGATTGCTCGTAGGTGGCTACCAGCGTGGCGATCTCAGCTGACCAGCTGACGAGTGCTTCGAGCGACTTTGGTGTTGGCGGAAAGGTAAGTTCGACATCGAGCATGGGTGGTACCGGCTCGAGAACGGTATGCTCTGCGAGCTCAGCAGCGAGCTCGGTTGGGTCGGTGTAGAGGAACTCGCGATTGTAGACAAAAAACTCGTAGTTTTGTGATTGGTGGTGTGCATCCTGATGAGTGGATGAAGAAGGATTCGGTTCCACAACGGCAGCAGAAGATGATTCCGATGGAGAAGTGGCAGTTTGCTGGATGATGCGATCGAGCAGTTCTTGTTTGAGCTGGCTGCCGTCCGAGGTCATACAGATGATGGAATCGGACGGGATCTCTGTGGCAAGCGAGAGACAGTCGAGGAGGTCATCGAGCGAAGCGAATTGTGAAAGCGGCTGATTGACGACGATGGAGCGTCCATCGTACGCTCGAATGACCCTCATTGGCCGACGTACAGCTGGGGTCGCCCAGCAGCGCTCGAAAGCCAGGTCTTGCACAAAGGGGTCGTTAGAACGTCGAAAAGAAAAGTTCAAGGAAGCAAGAGGTGAGAGTTGCTGATGGCTGGCTTATACCATAGCGAAGAGTGTTCCCTGATGGGTGTTGTTGACCAGAGCGTGGAACGAGGGGCGGCGTCTGGAGGATCAACGTCCAGAAGCAGGAAGCCGGACCATTAGCCAAAAGGCGGATATGATGGAGTTGTTCAGCGATGTCTGCAATGATTCAGCCGACGAGCTAGTCCCAGCTGCGATGACTGTGAGTTGATGGTAAGCAGTGTGAAGGCTGAGTCGTTGTAGGATGAGATAGCTGAGCTAGCGAGGTGTGTGACTAAGGATTAATTCACGAATCGTGAATCACGAGTCAAGAATCACGAATGGACCCTGACACAGATAGGCGGTGCACACGGCGAGTCACAGAGTCGTGAGTCAAGACTTGTCACTCACGACTTGGTCGTGAATCACGAATCTGTGAATGATTTCCGAGCCAAGCCGAGCCGTGCGCATCTCGGTTTATTCTCCACATCAGACCCACAATTGTGTTCACGAATCACGAATCGTGAATGCGTTTGGATGCAGTAATCCAACCCCCGAATCACGAATCGTGAACCTGTGAATGGCGCGCATCGACGATCCACACTCAAGACAGTCAGGCGTGACTCTGCCACGGGATGAATGGCGTGCTGAGCCGTATGAAGATCAATCGCGCCCATCGAGCCACCTCACCCAGAAACGAGCCTTCATCTTCCGCTGAATGCGGCACAGTTCACAAACATTTGCACGTTCACGTGTTCATCACACACAGCGACGGATGCAAGAAGAAAGCTAAATCGATATCGATGCTTGAGAGCCTATCTGTCTGGACAGCCAGAGGCGCCGGAAGGTGACCAGGAGACGGGGAGGCCTTCACATTGCATGTGAGATGCGCCTCTTGAATCGTGCCATTTTGCTTTCTGAGGCGGGCGAAGTAGGGGACGGTGCACTTTCCCCATGCGCGTTGCCTGTACCGGCTTGCCTACCTGCATCCGCACTGCTATGCTGCATGTGAGCGCTGGTGTTGTGGTGTTGTTGGTAGGACATGTACGCGCTGGCGTTGAGGTTCGGACCGGTTCGCGGAACAGGAGGAAGCTCGTACGTCTGGAAAGGCGCTGCTTCCTGATCATCGGAATCGCTCTGCATCGTATCCCTCCCCGTCCGGCTTCGGCTGCGGCCGCGACTGTAAGCGCGGCTGCCGTTGGACTTGGCGCTAACGATGGCAGACGCTGGCGGCGCTTGGCCCACAAGCTTGTACGGCAAGTTTACCGAGCTGTCTCCAGCCTTGACCAAATCCTGCTGCTGGACGTCGGTGGCAAACGTCAAGGATGGACCGTCGTGTTTTGCCTTGCCCTTGGAATGGCTTGCGCCACTCAAATTGCCAAACGTGGCACCACCGATACCCGTCGTACCTCCGATCTCTTCCTCTGCCGTATCCACATCCTCGCCTCCATCGCCACTGGACCGCTTGTTGCGTCCAGCGACGGCTTCAGCCGTATGTATATCATTCACCTCGTTCTCACCGAGTCGTAGTCGGCTCGTTCCTGCTGGAACGATGGCCGGCACTAGTGTCTGGGCCGGTGCCGATCGGCCTGGCGAAAAATCCCGCACAGATGAGGGAGAAGGGTGGTTGGTGGCTGTGACGTGCGGCGCCTCGGCGAGCGTGCTTAGAAAGGTGTGATTGAGCGGTGTTCCAGATTCGTCGAGGCCGGGTGAGAAGCCACCGACTGCGCCGACGCTGGGCCAACCATCTTCTGGGCTGCCCAGTGCGGCGGGTCCAGCCAGAGCAGATGACGCTGATATCGCTCTCTGAGCGTGCACAGGACGGTCGCTGCCACTGATCGTGATGGGTCCTGAACCTCGGCGTATGGGCGATCCCATCTCGCTGGCGCCATGTACGGTTCGGTGGAGCGAAGAAGCGGGATTGGCAGACGTAGTCGCTTGCTCATTCAGGAGTCGATCGGTGACCACCATCTCGCCTAATTCTGCCGACAGACCGGCAGTGTCTGCAGCAGCGTCGCCAGCAGCAAACGTCTCGTCGGCAGCCAAAGGACCAGCACTTGAGCCAACGGCGGTATCGGGGCGTGCCCAGTCATTTTTGCGTCGGCTCAAGGCGGCAGTTCCCCTGGGTGGAGCAGCATGCCCAGCATGCCCAGCATGCAGATCTGCAAGCAATGGAGACGCAGATGTGCCCAGCGATGGTCTCGAGGCTATAGCAGCATTGGCAACGAGCGTTGATGAACGAGGCGCATCGGTCGTCGCTGCGTTGAGAAGAGCGGTGGTCAATGTGGGAGGCAGGGCAGCAGCAATGGGGGCATCGAGCTCCACAGCGGGTGTGCCCACCTCGAGCGGTTGCTTGCCCTGCGCCAGACGTGCTTCTGCGGCGGCGGCTTCCTGCTCGAGCGCTTCCTGCCAGGCCTCATCCTCTTCGACATCTGCGTCCAGATCGGCAAACGTGCGGCAGAGCGGGCAGGAGAAACCGGGATGGTGCAAGTTGAGCAGAGGTCGGATGCACTTGTAGTGAAAGACGTGCGAGCAGGGAGCAATGAACAAGGCCTGACAGACAGTGACGGAAAAGAGGCAGATGCAGCAGTCGGTCACGCTGACACTCTGTCGGTTGGTGGGCAGTGCAGCGGAAGCGCCGCTAGGTTTGTCGTCGTTGGGCGGCGAGAGTGGATTGCCTTGCAAAGCACGGAGCTGACGGAAGGCATTTACGTTGTACTGGTTGGCCTCGCGCTGCCAGCCGCGGTTGAGTTCGACGCGCATCTTGACACAGCGATAGATTTCTTCGGTGCCTCCCTGATAATCGACACCGAGCTGAACCACGTCTCCGTCCTTGATGGCGAAAGGTTTGGATTCAAGGTTAGGTCCCGAGAGGCGAATGTGGTTGAGAAAAGTTCCTGAGGACGACTTTGTGTCTCGGATGAAAAATTTGCCGCCTGGTTCACACCAGATCTCTGCATGACCTCGGCTGACGACCTTGCTCTTGAAAGCGATGCGGGAAGAATCGATGCGACCGCCACCACCATGGCTTCCGCTGATGGGGATTGCTCCGCCTCGTGCACCGGGCTGACCGCGACTCGACTGGAGAGGCGCAGCCGATGAACCAACGTCGCCGGACATAGTGGCTTGATTGACGACGCCGGTCAGGGCGGCTAGCACAGGATCGCGGTGCGAAGGTTGTCGATCGGTGAAACGTCCTACTTTGACGGCACTTTCGCCTTCCTTGAGATCGCGTTCAATGGGTTCAAAGTGAAGCGATCGGGTGGCCTCGAGATGCGGCACGAGGCGGATGCGGTGCATGGCGTTGAGCGGACGCGTAGTGGATGGGGTACCGGAGGCAGCAGAAGCGGTAGCGGTAGCAGCTGGGTCGGTATAAGAGGCGTCGGGGAGTGTCTGAACATTTCGAGATGAACTGTTAGCGTCTTGGAGCAAAGATGCGCTTGTGGTAGCGGCGGTGACGGAGGGGTATGAGACTGGCGAAGTTGCTGACGAGGCGGAGGAGATGTGTGGGAGAGTGCGAGAGGCGACGATGGCAGCAGGGGTGTCGGTTGAGAGTGGTGTGGAGAGGTTGGCAGTGTGCGAGGCGGAGCGAGCGATGGAGGGAGAGGGTGCTGATGGGTTGTTGGTGGAAAGAGAAACACGGACGGGACTGTTGGTGTCTCTGTCGAGAGCGGGCGAGCTGGTGTTGCGAGGCATGTTGAAGGAATCGCGCTCTCGGGTGGAAGGACGCTGCGACTCTGCACGACTGTTGCCGTTCTGGCTGTAACGTCGGAACATGCGACCAATAGCGCTGCCACTTGCGGCGGCGCCAGTGGTGTTAGTGGTGGACATGTTGGACAGGTGAGGAATGGTATCAAGGGCTGGAGAAGTAACGCGAGATGCGGGCGAAATGCGAGACGGATGTGCGAGGTTTGTATCGTCGGAGGATGGGGTCGAATTGTGGAGGTGCAGGTGCAGCTGCAGCTGCGAGGAGGAGGAACTGCGGATCGGGTTGGAAAGGCTGGAGCTGGTGGTGGCGGCGGACGACGCAAAGAGATTGGAAGTGCTAGCAGAGAAAGAAGCTTGATGGGCGTGACTGGACGTTTTGGGACGACGACCAAGGCGAGTGTGGAAAGCAATTGCAATTCGCGGATGAGAAGGGGGCGAGCTGGGCGTGGTCGATCTCGTAGAAGTGGAAAGGTTGGTGTTGTTGATGGGCTGGGGCGACATGAGATCTTGTGAGAATGCTGACAGAGGTAGGCACGATTCGACGAGATGCAAATCAGGCTCGCAGGCTCGTCAAAACGAGTGTGAAGCCAGTGTCAAACCAAAATCTTGAGCCATCGGAAGAAAGTCGAAAACGAATTGGCAAAGAGCGACGAGAGCAAGGATAACAAGCCTTGGAGGACAAGCTGGATGGGAGCGTCAATCACGAATGTCGAACGCTTGGATCGAGGCTGCCAGTGGTGGCAAACAGCTGGAATGATGAGGCGAGCGCAGCAGAGGATGAGGGCGCAGACGTGGTTCGAAAAGGGAAGCCAGCGTATCAGACAGATGGGCTGCGGTGTCAGGTTGGCACAGAGATCCTTGATGGTAGTACGATGGATTCAACGGTGCTGACAATCTGAATCATGAATCACCAATCACCAATCACCAATCACGATGGCCGTGGCCGTGGCTGTGGCCGTGGCTGTGGCCGTGGCTGTGGCGGTGGGAATCAGGAATCGCAGTCACGAGTTGTGAGTCTGAGTGTCGGTCGCACGCCAATCACGAATATGAATCGCAACTGTACAGCTGAACAAGGCCAAATTCACGATTTACGATTGCGAAGCCAACATCCAACAGAGGCAGCCCAAAGGCACAAGATTCACGATTCGTCGTGTGAATTATTTTATTAATGTGAATATTCATCGTGATTATTCGTGATTCGTGATTCGTGATTGACTCAAGCCTGAAATGCCACACACAGCCGTGAGCGTCCATGATTGATGATTGTGCATGCGTGATGAACCGAAGCGGCCAAAGTCGACAATCAAATCATCTTTGACTCACTTCAGTCAAGTTAGAGTTAGTCAGACTGAGTTGTGGGTGACTCTTTTGCCGAACGAATCACGAATCACGAACCACGAACCACGAACCACGAACCACGAACCACGAGTCTGAGAATCGTTTGGTTGATTGGTCGATGAGCTCTCCACTGATTCACGATTCGTGATTACGCACTCTTTCGGCGCTTCCCTGGTGGTGATGCTCTGTGTTTGGCATTCCCCCGTCTTGGCTCAAATCTCTATCGCAATCACGAATCTGTCTTTCAGCACATTCCCACCCATTGTGAATCACGAATCACGAATCACGAATCACGAATCTTGATTCCACCCACCCAAAACTCGAACAAAAGAGACTGGTATTCGTCACTCACAGCCGAGCTCATCGCTTCCAACCTTGGCTCATGCACAAAGCCAAGAGACAAGCGTGAAGCCATCAAAGAACCAACCAACCAGCCAACCAAGCAAACGCACTCACATTGTGCCAAATCAAATTTCGCCCAAGTCCTGTATCGCATCGGGGAAATCACCAATTCACATTCGTGATTCACATTCACGCTTCACGCACCGCTCGGCACAACCCCGCTGCTACACTCTAACATATCGCCTCGCCTTGCGTCCCATGTCCGGTACCGTCCTTCGTGCTTTCATGTTTCGGGTTCCACGTCCCGTGTGCCAACTGCTCATCCGAGATCCGACCTTTGCTTGTCGGTTTGCCACTTTTTTTCATTTTCAACTTTTTTGGCGGGCCATGTGACTCTGTGACTTTGCTAACTACATCTTACCTTCCATCTTGCGATTCGCGGCCAATCATCGATCTGGACTCAGGATGGCGCGCACCAAAGCTGTCAACAAAGCATCTGCGAGCAAGAAGCGCAAGTTTGCCGAGGAGCGCGGTGTGGCCCATCTGCTCTCGCTCTCGCAATCCATCGCCGACGCCGAATCGCAACGGCAGCACGACCGTATCCAAGCCACGAAAGCCAAGATGCAAGCCGAACACGACAAGAAACTCGGTCAGTGTCAACGCGAAAAAGCGGACGCATCCGTCGCAAGAGACCGAGTGGCCAAGCCAAAAAGCAAAGCACAGATCAAGGCCGCATTAAAGGCACAGCTAAGGCAAAAGGCACGATGCAGAAAGGACAGGAGAAAGCAGCTCAAGTCTTCAGATACCCAGCAAGACCCACTCTCGCCCAACAACCACAAGAAGAGCGTCTCGTTTGCGCTCGCGTGATTCACAGTGAATGGGCATCTACGTATCCACATGCAGATCTGCTTGAATCCCATCTATCGTGTCACGTTTACAAAGGTTAATATGCTCATACACGCGGTAAGGAACTCCTACAACTCGGACATTCGTTCTTGATCTCCATCCACGGCTCCAAGCATTGCGTATGGAAAGCGTGCTGGCAAGGCGCAAGCATCACATCCATCCTTCTCCTGTTCAAAGTGCTTGTTGCGTTCAAGCGCTCTTTGCAACGCAGCGCCGTTTGCAGCGCTGTTCGCATGGCTCGAGCAACGTAGTAGCGCACGTTTCGTGCAACGCCACGGCGGCGCGTGTGGCTCGTGCGGCGCAATGCTGGTCCAGCAGCTCCGTCTGCGCGCGCCACTTTCTCGCGAGCGTACATGTGCATCGAGACGTCGACCGATCGAGCATCGTCGTCGCACGAGTCGATCTCGTAGTCTTGGGCCTCGCCAGCGATACGCTGGTATCCTGGTTTGGAGAACAAGAGAGATTCGAGCCATTTTGCACCATTGGCACCGTTTGCGCGTCTCGACGCCGCACTCGGTCGATGGGCGCTCCTGCTCTCAATGCTCGTCAGGCAGATCGCACAATCTCCGTACGCCTCGTCGTCGACACCTGCCTCCAACTCGTTAGCGTTCTTGAGCGGTGGATGGTACTGCCAACGCTTCGGAGCGCCTTGCGGGACCCACTGTTGCCTCAGAAACCAATGTGCGCCAAACAAGTCCTGTCCGATCAGCACGACTGCCTGCATGACCACGTATGCGCACAGCACCCACCCCCACATACTCGGTTCGCTGAACAGCACGTTGTTCGGGCAAACCAGCACGTACAGCGGGAGAAACAGCCGCGTGAGCGTAGTGCCGACCACACAGCGTTTCAAGATAGCCCGGCGTGTGCCGTGTTGTACGTTGCGGTAGATTTGCGGGATCCAGAACGAGTAGAGCAAGGACAGCATCAGCGAACCGGTCAGCTCCGGAAACAAGCCCATCATAACCACGAACACGCCCACCGCCAAGATGGCCAGCCCTCGACGACGCGCTCGGATCTCGGCAGTCAGCGTCGCAGTCGTAAGTGTGGCTGCATTCACCTCGGTCGGTGGCGAGACTGCATTCCTATCCGTCGCTCCGTTCGGCGCGTCTTCGGCAGCTCTCACGAGCGGGGTCGTGGCAGCTGCTGCAGTTCTCGCCTCCACCTGCGTCCGATAGATCGTAATCATATACCGGTATCCAAATGCTAGATAGCACATGCCGCTCATAAACGAACATGCTATCAACACCATCGTTGTCTCGTTCTCCAGAACCACCGCCACGCTTAGATGGATTAAACATGCGAATGCATCCAACACCCACTGTGCCAACCACGTGTGAGCGCTGAGCTTGTTCAACGTGCTCGGTGTTGTGGTCGCTTGCATCTGCTGGACCAGTAGACGTGCTTGAAGGAGGAGGATGACAAAGTAGATGATGGCGTAGTGGACGGCTTTGCGCCACAGCGTGGTTTGTAGGAGGCCGGTGAGCGAGGTGCTTGAGAGGAGCAGGTGGCAGTCGGGTGAGAAGGCGAGCAGGGAGAGGCGAAGCGCAGGTGGTGAGATGGTGCTGATCCCTGTCGGGTAGGTTGATTCGTCTTGCAGAGTATCGATCAAATGTTGAAGCTGAGAGTGAGGGCCAGCGGATTCGAGCTGTGCGTACACGTGCAGGCTGCAGTTGTGTTGCTTGCCAACTTGGTCTTGGGTGATATCGCCAGCATCGTACGATCCACTGTCGATAATTCGCTGCAGCATGTCGATGCGAAGCTGGAACGCTTTATCGATTGCAGCCACCGTGGCATTCAACGTCTCGTTGTTGCCCCACGGAATCATGCTTAGCGTCGTACGCACATCTGTGCGCTCGTCTGCCTCGTTCGCAACCGCATGCAGAAACACACTGCCCGTCCTAACAAAGTGCAGCCCCTCTAACGAGAATGAAACTGCATCCACCCTGCTTTGACTCGACTTTGATGCGGCGAAACTCAAACTGCCCGTGACCAGCGACACATTCCCGTTGAGCAGATGTTCCTCCTTGAGATGGACATCCACATGTCCAGCCTCTTCTGTTATCCATTCAAAGTCACCACGATCTCGCTTCAGCTTGGCCTCTTGAACGCCTGCCACATACTGCGCCAATCCACCCAATCTCTCCTTGGACAATTCATGTGCAGCCGAGTGGTTCAAGCGCGAATCCAGCGCGAGCGACCGATTGGCCGTCGTGCTATAATCCCACCCGGTCCAATCGCCTTTATAGTATCCTTCGATATCCGAGTAGTACGACCCATCGGGATCGGTCAGACTGCGTCCCGAGTAGACTGCCGGTAACAGCTTGTACAGGTGTGACGGCTCGGGTGTGACGGTAAGGTTGGCTTGTTGGGTCGAGTTGTGAGAATACCAGCCGAACACTTCAGAGCGCAGCTGTTGCGTCTGTCTGAGTGCAGCGCGAACGGGCGCCAGAGTGTCTTTCCCGAAGACGAGAGTGCTGAAAAAGGAAGCTCTCACGCTTACAGTGAGTGCCAGCAACACCAGCCACAGCGCCAGTCTGACGTTGCGACCAAACTGCATCGTGATACCGAGTCTCATGTACTGCCACTAGTGCGTGTTGGATGATGCTCCGTCATCTGTTGAGCTTCTGCTTTGCACCACACAAGTATGCTACCGGAAGCATGCCACTGATGTAGCAATCCCAGAATGTGGTCGTGGTTTGTGCGTCGTGCGTCGTGCGTGGTTGACAAGTCTGTACAAAGCCACGACTGTCTGCGTGCAAGCGTGTCATTCGTGATTCGTGATTCACGATTTCCAAGTGGAGCAACTTCCGAAATCCGAGCACATGCACCAACTTTTCTGCCGCCGTCCATCAAGGCTCAGTCACGTTGACGCTTGTTCCACTATCCCTCGTCCATGGCACAGTCATCTATCAACGTCTCTATTCGATACTGTCATCTCCCGGTTGGATCGAGCTTTATACACATGCATTCGGGTCTACGCCTTTGAGACGATGGCGAGGAGCAAGACTGACCACGACGTCTTTCGCCACGATGACGACGATGATACTAGCTCGGACGAGATGGATGCAGACCATCTCGCGGAGCGAGTGGCGGAGCCATCACGCAAGAGGATGAGGAGGACCAAGCACAGTGCCATCTATGGCATTTTTGGTGACGACGATAACGAGCGCGACGGTGGCGTGCGGAGGACGGTTAGGGCAACGGATTCGAGCGGCAGAAAGATCGACTATCGAGCTGGACAGGCATTCGTGCGCGCATCCACGTCAGCTCAAGCAGAAGAAGCGCAAGATACACAGGATCAGACAGGCTCAAACTCGACACACTCGAGTTCTGTTCAGGACGACCGAGACGCGCGACAAGACGATTTTCACCCTGCCTCGTTCTACTCGACTCGCCCAGGCATTGGGTCTAGCGCAGCACGAGAGTCAAGCACACCATGCGAACAGAAGAGTGTCAGCAAACGATCCGCAGCAAGAGCGGGTATCGGTGCTAGTAGTTGCAGCTCATCCATCGACACTGAAGCACAAGCTTGTTCGCGCCAAAGCGGGCTCACCTCGCTCTCCATGTTTGTCTCTGCCGGATCGACCAAGGCTTGCGAACCCAGTTATTCATCTCAGCCTCGTAATACGATAGAACCATCTGCACCTAGTCGTACATCCATGCGCGATCCGTCTTTGCGCGACGAAAAACTCGAAACAGAAGAGCGTGAAATGTCGGCGTCCGGCCTACCGACATCGTTCACGACACCGCAGCGTCCTGTAACGCCGTCGTCTACGTTCCAACGTGCTCGGAAAGCCGAGGTAGCTGTACCCAAGACGACGATCAAGTTTGGCGCGAAATTCGATCCTTCCGCATACCTCGCGTCGATGGGTTGGACAGGTGGGGGATTGGGTCGCTCCGGTCAAGGGATCGTCAAGCCGATCGAGGTGCAAGTACGCCCGGAGCGAGCGGGAATCGCGTACGGCGGGATCAAAGAAAAGACGTCGCATGCGAAAGCCGAAGCGCGGCATCGTGGCGAAGCTGGATCGTCGGACCAAGAGCAACGTCAACGTAAGCGTTCGCAGGGTGAACCGGAGAAAGCGAAACCCGAAGCCAAAGCATGGACAAAGGCGTCGACGCCAAAATCGCGCAAGCCAAAGATCGAGCATCGCACGTACGAAGAGATCATTGCCGAAATCGGCGCACTACCGACGACACATAGCACGGTAGGTAAGATCTACGATGCGAGCAGCGGAGTGTTGAGAGAGGTGGAGGATCTGGCTAGCGCGTTAAAAGCCAAACGGGTGCCGACGAGCGCTGCGACCGAACTGCCAGAACTGCAGCACAACCTGAGGCTGATATGCGAGAACAACGCGCAGAGCTTGGGCGCGTTAGCGAGGGAAGGCGCGCAGTTGAAGCAGAGGAGGACGTGGTTGACGAGCGAGAGAGAGCGCGCAATAGTCAAGAAGAAGGAGGAGGAGATGAGCATGCAAAAGGTGAGAGGAGCCTTGCAGGTGGTGAAGCGTTTCGAGGCGGTTGCCAAGCGGATTGGCGATGGCGAGGTTGGTCTAGATGGTGGAGAAAGTGTGCTGGAAGAATTTACACCTCTGATCGAGCAACTGCAACGCGAGTACGACGAAAAGCAAATCTTGCAACTCGCACTGGACCAAGCTGTGGTCGAGGCGATTACTCCTGCTTTACGCGCGATTTGGTGTGGGTGGAAACCACTCGAGCAACCGCGCCTGACGAGTCGGTACCTTTGCCAGTGGAAAGCGCTTCTACCGAATCAAGACAGTGTGGCTCCGAGCTCGTCGAGCGCGACAATGACGCCGTTTGATGCGCTGCTTTGGACGTACTGGATGCCGAGGGTGCGCACGTGTCTCAGCACGTTTTCAGCGCGGCGGCCGGCGTCGGCGATCGATCTTGTCGAAGCGTGGCGTCCTGTGTTGGCGCGCTTCATGTTTGACAATATCATCGACCAGCTTATCGTGCCACGTTTATCGCGCAGTGTAGCTGCGTGCGATGCACCGACGTCGATGGATGCGTTGGAGCAGATCGTGTTCCCGTGGCTGGCGGTGCTGGGCGTCGAGCGACTCGCCGAGGTCTTGACGCAGGCCAAACAACGCTTGCGATCCGCACTCAAGATGTGCAGCATTTCACAAGGGCCGAGTCGTGGCTTGCGCGATTGGTCGAGCTTGTATACGACGGCTGCGGAATGGGAGGCGCTTCTGCTGTCGTCTCTGGTGCCACGGCTTTCGGCGTACCTGAAACGACGTTTGACGATCAGTGCTGGTGAAACGCAGGATATGACGCCGTTAGTAGATGTATTGAAGTGGAGCAAGGTGGTCGGTGCGACGGTGATGGAGAGCGTGGTGGCGAGCGACTTTTTCGCCAAGTGGCTCGACGTGTTGTGTGCATGGTTGAAGAGCGAGGTGCACGAGTGGGTGGGGATGGACGAGTGGTATTTGTTCTGGCGTCGATGGTGGAGTGAGAATGTAGGTGGTGGAGAGGTCGGGTTTGCGATCGGCCTGGACGTCATCAATGCAGCATTAGACATGACTGCTGACGAGAGGAGCAAGCTCAAGACTCCTCCCTTTGCGCACACTGCAAGTACTGCTCCATCCACTCCAAGTGGGATGCCGATACGCACGCTACCACAGGCGCATGTCTCGTTACGTGATGTGCTCGCCGAGCGACTGGCACAACACGACTTGTTGCTCACCAGATCCTCCCAAGTCCACGCTACAGGCGTGGTCGGCACAGCCAATATCTGGCGCATCTCGTCGTCCCCCACATCGCGCACACATGCCAACAAGTCGAGCTTGATCTACATCCACGACCATGTTGTTTTCCAACACGACCCTGCGCTCGATTCTTGGTGCCCCGTATCCATCGACCACCTCATCAACTCAATGCGTTAACTTGTTCCTCGCTCGTTCGTCCATTCATTTCTAAATCTCTTGTTGCATCCCGCCTCATACAGAACGCCTGAAACTAGCCGTAGCGAGCAAACAAACCTCACCCACGCACAAACGTGCTCGTATTCTCCTCCCCCGTTTCCGCTATCCGAGATCATCATAACACACAACACTCATGGCAATCACGCCGAAAAGAAAACATACGATTCCAATCGCAATTCCCAGCCCTAGAGCCCTAGCTCGAACGCGCAAGACCCAAATCGTGAATAGCTAATGATACATGACGCTTACAGATTACAGTGACAGGATCTTGGTACGTTGTTGTCTTTGGAGTGCGTGCAAGATGGATGGTGCCGAGTGTCAGAAGCGTCCGCGTTTGTGGGCGTCTGATGCGCCGTGTTGGTGTGGCATGCCGGCGTGAGGGGTGCGCATGGGCGCGTGCATCGCGTCGTCGGCAGAGGGAGCCGATCTCTTCGACCCTGCGCTTCCGCCGCCGCTGGCTGGTGTGGTGGCACCAAATGGACTGTTCTTGGCATTGCCATTGTCGGTGATGTGGTTCGGAGTATGGCTCATATCGCCACCGCTGCGCGAAGGTGTATTGTCCTGCGGCGTGAAGGTTTCGTTATTGCCGAACAGTGCGCTCGCCAGCTCGTCGTCGCCCGTCCCCGCTGCGATGAGATTTTGAAGCATGGCAACATACTCTTCATCTGTAAATCCCATTCCCGCTAGTGGATTGACGCCGTCGTCGCCCGCGGTATCGGTGTTGGATGTAGCGTCGGTGCTGACGTGGTTTGACGAGCCAAGTGGCGACGTGCTCCGTTTGATTGCACTAGCGCTGGCTCCAGCGCTGGCTGCAGCGCCCGCCACACCGGTTGCGCCTGCTGGCGACGTGTGAGCCACGCCGCTTGCACCACTTGCACCGTGATCCGTCGAAGCAGCACGATGCTCCCTCTGCGCAGCTTTGAGATGGAGCAAATGCTTTTCGAGCATGTTGAGCAAGCCTTCTTTGGTAAAAGGTTTGGGGAGGATATCGGTCATGCCGCTCGACATGTAGTTGATCAGCTCGCTCGGGCCCGAGTTGCTGGTCATGCTGATGATGGGCGTGTTCGAATCAAATTGTCGGATCAACGAGGTGGCCGATATACCGTCGAGGTTGGGCATGACGATATCCATGAGGACCAAGTCGTACTTTTCTTGATTCATCTTGTTGACCGCAGTCATGCCATCGACGGCATAGTCAATGGAACAGCCAAAGACTTGCAAAAATTTGGAAGAGAGACGCCGACACACTTGGTCGTCATCGACGAGCAGTACGCGCGGAGGTGCAGTCCAGCCGGGTACCAGCGTGGGTCGACGCCGACGCCCGGATTTGTTGCTGTGATTTGTTGATGGATCAATATCACCTGGAGAGTTAGGGTCGCTCGAGGTGTTGTTGGGGTCCACGGAAGCCGACTGGGATGGCGTGGGGTCTGGGCGCCTGCTGGTATCGTATGTCGGGTTGCGAGATTCTGCGAGGTTGGGCATGTTGGTGCTACTGTTGCTACTGCTGCTGTTGCTGGCGCCAGTTGCGTTACTTGCATGGGCTGGATCAGATGACGGTGCATTGTTGACCATGCGGAGAGAAGAGAGGCTCGAATTGCGTCGACCCATATCGTCGAGACGAGGAGGATGCATACCCATGTTGTTGAGCTGCTGGGACGACTCTGGCGTCCTGACGCTCTCCATGGGCGAAGCAACGCTTTTGGGAGAGAGTGGTGCTGCAGTAGAGGGAGCGGTGGTGATGCCCGACATTCGAGCCGACGAGGCAGCATGGGTGGCGCTGTCGGCGGATGGGCCGGAGGAGCTGGCAGAGTGTGGAGGTGGGATGGCAGCTTTGAGGCTGCTGCTGTTGTGGTTGGATGGGTGAGCCGACGCAGCCACGTTGAACGAAGTGTCGGCGTACGAGCTGGGCGCGCCTGGTGGAAGGAAGGAGCTTGCGTCATTGGATGCGCTAGAGCCAGGTTGGGCGGCTGAATGGGAGAGAAAGGCGGAAGCAGAGGCGGGAGGATTGAGAGCCGCATCATTGGATCGATCCTGCTCCAAGTTGATGAGATACTGTATCAGGTTCTGCATGAGCTGGTCCTGCTGCACCATGTTGCGTTGAAAGGTGAGCATCTCGCCAATGACGCCCTGGTACTGCTTGGTGAGGGCGAGGATGTGATTCTGCATCTGATCCTGTACCGACGTTAGATGGGCGACGTGGGCTCTGAGATCGGCGTACGACTCTGCTGACTTGTCAAGAGTATCTAGACCGGGAAGCGGCATAGAGGGAGAGTCGTCGCGGTCTGCGTCGGGCAAACCAGCTTTGAAGTTGGACTTTTTCTTGGCTGGGATCTTGCGCTGACATTCTCGAGGAGATCTCGCGCCGCGCACG